>NC_134476.1:28720323-28794567 GCF_964194025.1 Convolutriloba macropyga | reverse complement strand
GGGGTTATATACATACATATATATATATTATATATATATATATTTATATATTATATATATATATATGTAATATATATATATACATATATACATATATATATATATATATATATTTATATAGTTACATATATACATATATATATATTATATATATACATATATATACATATATATATATATATATATATATATATATTATACATATATAAATATTTATTCAACCGGAATACGTGAGCAAATACTTAACTTTAATAAAAGTGCAAGGAGGCAACAACCCCCCTAAGCACTGCTGAAACAAATTTAAAACGCCAATTGTTGGTATTTGAGTTAAAACTTTAAACATAAGTGCAAGAAGGCAACGAAGCCCTTTAGCGCTCAAAACAAAATTAATCAAACGGAATACGTCAGCATATGCTTAACCTTTTATAAAAGTGCAAGGAGGCAACAAACCCCCTTAGCACTCCAATCTAATCAACCTGAAAATGTCAGCATATACTTAAACCTTTTATAAAAGTGCAAGGAGGCAACAAACACCCTTAGCACTCAAAATCTAATCGACCTGAATATCTTAGCATATATTTAAACCTTCTATAAAAGTGCAAGGAGGCAACAAACCCCCTTAGCACTCAAATCGAATCAATCTGAATATGTTGAAATAAATTTAAACCTTTATTATAAAAGTGCAAGGAGGCAACAAACCCCCTTAGCACTCAAATCTAATCAACCTGAATAAGTCAGCATATACTTAAACCTTTTATAAAGGTGCAAGGCAACAAACCCCCTTAGCACTCCAATCTAATCAACCTGAATATGTTAGCATATACTTAAACCTTTTTAAAAAGTGCAAGGAGGCAACAAACCCCCTTAGCACTCAAATCTAATCAATCAGAACTTCTAATCTAATCAAATGTTGAAATAAATTTAATATTTTTTAAAAAAAGTACAAGGAGGCAACAAACCCCCTTAGCACTCCAATCTAAACAACCTGAATATGTTAGCATATACTTAAACCTTTTATAAAAGTGCATGGAGGCAACAAACCCCCTTAGCACTCAAATCTAATAAACCTTAAAAATTTAGCATATACATAAACCTTTTAAAAAAGTGCAAGGAGGCAACAAACCCCCTTAGCAATCATATCTAATCAACCTGAATAAGTCAGCATATACATAAACCTTTTATAAAAGTGCAAGGAGGCAACAAACCCCCTTAAAGCACCGTCGAAACAAAGTTAAAACGCAGATTGTTAATGGATTGTGTTAACATTCAATACATTAGTGCAAGGAGGATCAAACTAGTTTAAAAAAATAGGGTCGAAAATGTTGCTTAATTCACCAATTTATTCGACAACAAATGTAAACTCTAAATGATTTATATCGTAATGTAATTGAATGAACATAGCTGGCAAATTGCCATAAAATAGCCGCAATAGCTTCCTAAATCTATAGTCTCAAAAAGAAGGTAAAAAGGCAGACCAAAATAAATTTACTCTTTTAAATTTTGAATGTTAATTTTTCAATAGGAATCTGTATAACTTACTGCCGTTTCTATTAGCTGCTCTCAAATAACCTTCAATTAGAGGGACAAACACTTGTGACGAAATAAATAAAAAAACCAAGAGAAGGCCAATAATAGCCTCAGCTATTGCTTCGCGGCTATTAAAAAACAACAATCACAGCCGGCAGAGGGTATTGTAAGTGATGGAGTATAATGAAAGACGAGGTAGCAAAAACAAACCGACAAATGTCGGAAGAATTGCTCTTGAACGACAGGTGAGGCAAATTGATTCATTTCCTTTAGTATAGATCAATTTTTCCTTATGGGTGAAAAATAATGAGCGAAAGCATCAAAAAGTCACTTGAAAATTCCAAAAAGAAAAGCGCAAAATTGTCAAGCGAAAGATTTGCATTAAAAAAAGGCACACGTTTAAAATAGTTTCTATGAACTTCGTTCAAGAGCAATTAAACACGCTATTTTTCAGGTGGTACCAACACTTCGGAGTAATTGTCAAGAAAACCCACATAGAACTTTGCCCTAGAAAGCATTGTGGGGTCGAGATGAAATGTGATCGATACAATCAGATAACCGTAAATATCACATGGCAAAGTTTTGCTACAACTAATAGAGACGGTATCAAAAGACACACATTATTGGCAGAACAAAAGGCACACAAAATTGGCACAATTCTGTTCTTACAAAATACAAACTAATTTTTCAACTCAAATTTGCTCCAAATTTCAATCAATATTCGGCAACAGTTTTTTACATCATTTGTCTCCTACGTCATTGCACGGGGAAACATAGGGCAATTAAATGAAAAACAACTGTAATTTACTAAAGTAAAGCAACTGTAAATTAGTAAAACCGATAAATTCATCGAAATTAAGCCAGAAAGTCGGGATGACTTATTGGAATGATAACCGTAAATATCACATGGCAAAATTTGGAACCAGATATGACTAGATATCACACATATGACTAGATATGACTAGATATCTTGACTTATTGGATATGATTTATTAGATTTATATAATCAGATATGATTTATTAGGGTATCGAGGAAACTTTGACTTATTGGAGCCAGATATGACTAGATATCACACATATGTATGTATTAAATTATGTTACATTGTTAAGTTGTCCTGTTTCCAAATTGACGTCAAGTTTGAGAGTAAATTTAACAATCAGAAACAAAAGCAAACATCAAAGCCATGAGTTAACAAACAGTTAAAAACAAACAACATCATCACCAAAGTGCGCTTTGCGGAGCTTTTTCATTGCACATGCGTAGTTTCTTCTGCCTTTAAGAGTCAAATGGACTCCGTCATCCATGAAACTTCTCCACTTGAACACTTGCCTGTGCAGGCTGAAAGATGGAATGTCCGAATTCTCAAGCAAATTACTGAAACTCTTGATGTTATCATGCGTGTCTTTCAGCCTCCTGAGCACTGTACATAACACCACTTGCAGCTTATGTTCAAGCTTTAAAATCGCCTCACGCAAGGACTCTAACTGATCTAATACATCTTCCGGTGACTCGCCAGGCTTACCATAATGCGACAGGTTGTTTCCACCAACAGCAATTACAATCTTTGGTTAGGACTTCAACGTTGGAATAAATGAATAAAAGTCACTAACAATTCCACACCCGCGAGAAAAGGTTGACACTCCGTTCATACAAACATTATCAACTATGGAGTCCCCAACCAAAGCTGTGTCCACAGGAAACTCATTAACAAAATTTGTGTACATGATTTCTGACGTCCAAGCATTGCTGGTTCCAGTCTTGATAATTCGCCCTTGTGCTTGGTAGCTGGAAAACTTCTATTTGAACTTCTTCTTAGGCTGTGCACTGATATCATTGGAATAAGGCTCTCCCACACGTTTAGGATTCATGCTTTGATCTGAAAGAATAAAGAATGGGTATTGACATATATCCTATCGAAACCGCCTCGATTAGAGCTTTTCAACGATATAACTTTCATATATGGCAATAAAGTCCCCCCACCCGGCAACAGACCTTTCCTTTTCCCATCCCTTTCATCACTCCTTTCATCACTCCTTTCATCACTCCTTTCCTTCACTCCTTTCATCACTCCTTTCCTTCACTCCATTCCTTCACTCCTTTATAATTATGGATATCACTTCTATACTGAATTCGGATCCAGCACTCTCTATTTCATTCTCGCGGGACGATTTGAAACATTCTATTTGGTTTCACATTCAAAGTTATACATGCTTACCCCCCGGGAAGTGGGAGGCAGTGAGTGAGCCTCTTTCTGCTGTCACTTGACGAGAGGGCACCTGCATAAGCATGTCACGTGACCGAACGGAGGCGGTAAACGAAAGTTTCACTTCGTCATCTGGGATAGCCGCTATAATTATGAAGTAAAATAAAATTAAGTAATTCGAGAAGCTCTCTCGATGGGGGATGCAGCGCGATTATTCGAACACGATAAAACTTTAAAAAAAGAATTGCAGATTGTTTGGGGTTGGGGGGGTTGGGGGGGGGGGGTTGGAGATATGGAGGTGGGGACCGTGGTTTGCGTCCGAAAAAGGCTTAAATCTCGAAAACTACTGAACCAAATTTAAAAAAAGAATATGTTTTGGAATCAGCATGAACTGGGGCATCAACCTGGCGTTAAAAAAAGTTAAAAACTTAAAGGAATCAAAACTCGAAATTTGAGATTTTGGTTGGAATTGGCTTATTTTCAACAAAATTTGGAAAATCAAAAAATTAGGCAATGAAATAAAACCGAAACTTTTCAACCCTTCTATATTCGTAAAGAGGATTAAATGGGCAAGAAAATGATATAATATACTTTCAAATACGATGTGTAACAAAAAAGTTATTAAACTGAACAACTTTGAAAATTCGAAAATTTGTCGAAAATCGACCCTGATTTTGGTCTGTACATTGCTCTCGCATTCTTTTGTTTGGCAACCTTTTAAAAAGATAATTATATGGTTGTTGGAAGCGTAAATTCTAGTTTTCTTTGCTACTAAAAACATGTATATTTGCCCCTAAAATTTGAGAGAATTTAGTCCAATTTCGACAAAAATGACTAATTTTTGCCCACAAATGGACAGTCTTCTTAAAATTTCGGATAGAAATAAAGAATTTCAAAAAGATTTCTAAATAGTTTCAGAAATTAAAATATCACGGCAACAAAAAAAGCTATCATACACTTTCTAACTCTTCTTTTTCAAAAAGTTATTAGCAGGCACCTTTCATGAAGTTCGTTATTTTCGTCATCCAATTCGACAGTTCTTTGGAAATTTTGTATACAAATAAGCAAATTGGTTTTTTTCCTACAACAATTCAAAAACACCATTATTACGGCAACCAAATGGGCTAATACAGACTTCCTAACTTGTCTTCTTCAAAAAGTTATTAGCAGACACTTTTCATGAAGTTTGTTGTTTTCTTCACCCAATTCGAGAGTTCTTTGAAAATTTTGGAAACAAATCAGCATTTTGGCATTTTCTATTCACAAATTCAACAAAACTACAGTATCAGAGCAGCATATGAAGCTGCTATAGACTTTCTAACTCGTCTTCTTCGAAAAGTTTTTAACAAACATTTTTCATGAAGTTCGACTTTTTCTTCACTCTCTTGGAGAATCCTTAAAAAGTTTGTATGAAATCGAACAATTGGCTTTTATTTCTACACAAACCTAAAAGGTGCATTATCACGGCAACAAAATTGGCTATCATAGACTTTCTAGCTCGTCTTCTTCAAAAAGTTATTGACAAACGTTCATCATGAAGTTCGACTTTTTCTTCACTCTCTTGGAAAATTCTCTAAAAAAATTGTGTAAAATCCAGCAATTGGCATTTATTTGTACACAAACCTAAAAAGTACTTTATCACGGCAACAAATGGGACTACCATAGATTTTCTAAATCGTCTTCTTCAATAAGTTATTGACAAACGTTCTTCATGAAGTTCGACTTTTTCTTCACTCTTTTGTAGAAATCTCTAAAAAATTTGTATAAAATCCAACTATTGGCATTTATTTCTACACTAACTTAAAAGGTACATTATCACGGCAACAAAATTGGCTATCATAGACTTTCTAGCTCGTCTTCTTCAAAAAGTTATTAACAAACGTTTTTCATGAAGTTCGACTTTTCTTCACTCTCTTGGAAAACTCTCTAAAAATTTGTATAAAATCCAGCACTTGGCATTTATTTCTACACAAACTTAAAAAGTACTTTATCATGGCAACAAAAGGGGCTATCATAGATTTTCTAACTCGTCTTCTTCAAAAAGTTATTGACAAACGTTCTTTATGAAGTTCAACTTTTTCTTCACTCTCTTGGAAAATTCTCTTAAAAATTTGAATAAAATCCAACAATTGGCATTAATTTCTACACCAATTTAAAAAATTAAATACCACGGCAACGAAATGGGCTATCATAGACTTTCTAACTCGTCTTCTTCAAAAAGTTATTGATAAACGTTCTTTATGAAGTTCGACTTTTTCTTCACTCTCGTGGAAAACTCTCTTAAAAATTTGAATAAAATCCAACAATTGGCATTAATTTCTACACCAATTTAAAAAATTAAATACCACGGCAACGAAATGGGCTATCATAGACTTTCTAACTCGTCTTCTTCAAAAAGTTATTGACAAACGTTCTTCATGAAGTTCGACTTTTTCTTCACTCTCTTGAAAAATTCTCTGAAAAATTTGTGTAAAATTCAGCAATTGGCATTTATTTCTACACAAACTAAAAAGTACTTTATCATGGCAACAAAAGGGGCTATCATAGATTTTCTAACTCGTCTTCTTCAAAAAGTTATTGATAAACGTTCTTTATGAAGTTCGACTTTTTCTTCACTCTCGTGGAAAACTCTCTTAAAAATTTGAAAAAAATCCAACAATTGGCATTAATTTCTTCACAAATTTAAAAATTACATTATCACGGCAACGAAATGGGCTATCATAGACTTTCTAACTCGTCTTCTTTAAAAAGTTATTGACAAACGTTCATCATGAAGTTCGACTTTTTCTTCACTCTCTTGGAAAATTCTCTAACAAATTTGAATAAAATCCAACAATTGGCATTAATTTCTAGACAAATTTAAAAATTAAATTATCACGGCAACAAAATGGGCTATCATAGACTTTCTAACTCGTCTTCTTCAAAAAGTTATGAACAAACGTTCTTCATGAAGTTCGACTTTTTCTTCACGCTCTTGGAAAGTTCTCTGAAAAATTTGTATAAAATCCAGCAATTGGCATTTATTACTACACAAACCTAAAAAATACTTTATCACGGCAACAAAATGGGCTATCATAGACTTTCTAATTCGTCTTCTTCAAAAAGTTATTGACAAACGTTCTTCATGAAGTTCGACTTTTTCTTCACGCTCTTGGAAAGTTCTCTGAAAAAATTGTGTAAAATCCAGCAATTGGCATTTATTTCTACACAAACCTAAAAAGTACTTTATCACGGCAACAAATGGGACTATCATAGATTTTCTAACTCGTCTTCTTCAAAAAGTTATGAACAAACGTTCTTCATGAAGTTCGACTTTTCTTCACTCTCTCGGAAAATTCTCTTAAAAATTTGAATAAAATCCAACAATTGGCATCAATTTCTACACCAATTTAAAAAGTAAAATATCACGGCAACAAAATGGGCTATCATAGACTTTCTAATTTGTCTTCTTCAAAAAGTTATTGACAAACGTTCTTCATGAAGTTCGACTTTTTCTTCACGCTCTTGGAAAGTTCTCTGAAAAAATTGTGTAAAATCCAGCAATTGGCATTTATTTCTACACAAACCTAAAAAGTACTTTATCACGGCAACAAATGGGACTATCATAGATTTTCTAATTCGTCTTCTTCAAAAAGTTATTGACAAACGTTCTTCATGAAGTTCGACTTTTTCTTCACGCTCTTGGAAAGTTCTCTGAAAAAATTGTGTAAAATCCAGCAATTGGCATTTATTTCTACACAAACCTAAAAAGTACTTTATCACGGCAACAAATGGGCTATCATAGACTTTCTAATTCGTCTTCTTCAAAAAGTTATTGACAAACGTTCTTCATGAAGTTCGACTTTTTCTTCACGCTCTTGGAAAGTTCTCTGAAAAAATTGTATAAAATCCAGCAATTGGCATTTATTTCTACACAAACCTAAAACTTACTTTATCACTGCAACAAAAGGGGCTATCATAGATTTTCTAACTCGTCTTCTTCAAAAAGTTATTGACAAACGTTCTTTATGAAGTTCGACTTTTTCTTCACTCTCTTGGAAAATTCTCTTAAAAATTTGAATAAAATCCAACAATTGGCATCAATTTCTACACCAATTTAAAAAGTAAAATATCACGGCAACAAAATGGGCTATCATAGACTTTCTAATTCGTCTTCTTCAAAAAGTTATTGACAAACGTTCTTCATGAAGTTCGACTTTTTCTTCACTCTATTGAAAAATTCTCTAAAAAATTTGTGTAAAATTCAGCAATTGGCATTTATATCTACACAAACCTAAAAATTATTTTATCACTGCATCAAAATGGGCTATTATAGACTTTCTAACTCGTCTTCTTCAAAAAGTTATTAACAAACGTTCTTCATGAAGTTCGACTTTTCTTCACTCTCTTGGAAAATTCTCTTAAAAATTTGAATAAAATCCAACAATTGGCATCAATTTCTACACCAATTTAAAAAGTAAAATATCACGGCAACAAAATGGGCTATCATAGACTTTCTAATTCGTCTTCTTCAAAAAGTTATTGACAAACGTTCTTCATGAACTTCGACTTTTTCTTCACTCTCTTGAAAAATTCTCTTAAAAATTTGAATAAAATCCAACAATTGGCATCGATTTCTACACCAATTTAAAAAAGTAAAATATCACGGCAACAAAATGGGCTATTATAGACTTTCTAACTCGTCTTCTTCAAAAAGTTATGAACAAACGTTCTTCATGAAGTTCGACTTTTCTTCACTCTCTCGGAAAATTCTCTTAAAAATTTGAATAAAATCCAACAATTGGCATCAATTTCTACACCAATTTAAAAAGTAAAATATCACGGCAACAAAATGGGCTATCATAGACTTTCTAATTTGTCTTCTTCAAAAAGTTATTGACAAACGTTCTTCATGAAGTTCGACTTTTTCTTCACTCTCTTGAAAAATTCTCTTAAAAATTTGAATAAAATCCAACAATTGGCATCAATTTCTACACCAATTTAAAAAGTAAAATATCACGGCAACAAAATGGGCTATCATAGATTTTCTAACTCGTCTTCTTCAAAAAGTTATTGACAAACGTTCTTTATGAAGTTCGACTTTTTCTTCACTCTCTTGGAAAATTCTCTTAAAAATTTGAATAAAATCCAACAATTGGCATCAATTTCTACACCAATTTAAAAAGTAAAATTTCATGGCAACAAAAGGGGCTATCATAGATTTTCTAACTCGTCTTCTTCAAAAAGTTATTGATAAACGTTCTTTATGAAGTTCGACTTTTTCTTCACTCTCGTGGAAAATTCTCTTGAAAATTTGAATAAAATCCAACAATTGGCATTAATTTCTTCACAAATTTAAAAAGTTAAATATCACGGCAACAAAATGGGCTATCATAGACTTTCTAATTCGTCTTCTTCAAAAAGTTACTGACAAACGTTCTTCATGAAGTTCGACTTTTTCTTCACGCTCTTGGAAAGTTCTCTGAAAAATTTGTATAAAATCCAGCAATTGGCATTTATTTCTACACAAACCTAAAATTATTTTATCACTGCATCAAAATGGGCTATTATAGACTTTCTAACTCGTCTTCTTCAAAAAGTTATGAACAAACGTTCTTCATGAAGTTCGACTTTTCTTCACTCTCTTGGAAAATTCTCTTAAAAATTTGATTAAAATCCAACAATTGGCATCAATTTCTACACAAACCTAAAACTTACTTTATCACTGCAACAAAAGGGGCTATCATAGATTTTCTAACTCGTCTTCTTCAAAAAGTTATGAACAAACGTTCTTCATGAAGTTCGACTTTTCTTCACTCTCTTGGAAAATTCTCTGAAAAATTTGTATAAAATCCAACAATTGGCATTTATTTCTACACAAACTTAAAAGGTGCATTATCATGGCAACAAAATGGTCTATAATAGAGTCTAACTTGTCGTCTGAAGATTGCGATTTTGAGTGTTTTTGATCAGATGGTCTCGTCTGAGTCTGATCAGAGGCTACTTGGGTCTGAAATTGGGTCTGATCATAGTCTGATTATGGTCTGGACAATGGTCTGATTTTGGGTCTGGACCATGGTCTGGAGATGGTCTGATCAGAACTCCTTCGGTCTGGAAAGTCTGATCAGAACACTTTGAGTCTGGAAAGTCTGATCAGAGACAATTTCGGTCTGGAATGTCTGATCAGAGACAATTTCGGTCTGGAAAGACTGATCAGAGATAATTTTGGTCGTCTGGAAAGTCTGATCAGAAGCAAATTTGGGCCTGGACCTCAACCTGGGTGGTGGTTCAAATAATGTTTATTGGATTTTTTGTGATTTAGGAAGTAGTGATCATTGTATAAAAGATCCAAAAACTCTTCACTAGTACAATTTAAGACAAAATTTGATGTTGGCGAGTTACCTTCCATGAAAGATGTTAATCGGAGTAGAAGTGAAATCTCATGTCAGATCAATATGATAAATTTGAAAATGCATAAAAGCATAGAACAGTGAAATTTATTGTGCATATGTGTATAGTGACTGATGTTCAGAGATTGATTTGATTGAATCAAGACTATCTGATCAGAAAAAAATATCGCAATTAAAACGAAGGCGAATGGCAGAGTTAAAACTGAATCTGTGAGATATATATATATATATATATATATATATATATATATATATTCATATATAGAAAAAATTTCGAACAGATTTTATGAAAAAGGATTCTCAATGTTAAACATAAGCCGACTAATGTCCGAGGAAGTGCTCTCGAACGACAGGCGAGGCAATTTAGTTCAAGTGCTGTAGCTTGGATAAAGTTTCCTTTATGAGTGCAAAAACAGTTAACCCCATCGGGAACCAGCGACCTCCCGCTCCCAAGCCAGAAGCACTGCCCAATCGTCCCTCAGGCCCTTGTTTTTTCCAATGCGGCAATTGCCCTTTTAGCAACAAGATTTACTTCAGAGTGAGAGCAATTGAGATCACTCAAAAATGAACAACAAAAACGTGAAAAAGGTCACATGAGAAGTCAAAGAATTTACGGATCTTTTCCGTTTGTGCCCCCCAGTACGTTATGCGCCCCCAGTTAAAGAGCACGTGTCATTACATAGTAAATCATTATGTTAAAATATTGCACGTGCAAATTTTATGCGCCCACTAAGCTGGGGGGGGCACAAACGGAAAAGATCCGAATTTTCTACCAGAAAAGCGCTCAATTGGACAAGCGAGAAATTTGCATGAAAAAGACCAACTTTTACAATAATTGCTACGAACTTCGTTCGAGAGCAATTAATTACATTGTTAGCTATCATCATGATAAAAACGCATTAATTATTTCAAAATGATAGTTTAGATAATTACTTTTTTAGTTATGTAAAGAATTGTTTTCAAGAAAGTAGGTTTATGAAAGAGAATTTGGTATATAAGGAAAATACTCTATTAATTAACTATGAGGGTTTTCTTTAGTGCGGCTTGGTGGGTTGAATTTAGTTGGAATAGTGTCGCCTCCCTAATTTTGTTTTCACAATATGTTCTTAAAAATTTGATCTTTCAATAGATTTTTAACAGGAAGATGAAATAATGTTATGTAATTTTTTTCAAGGTAATTATTTTAGTTGGAATTAATCATTGATTACTTTTGTTTAATAATCTTGATCCTTTTTTTTACATGGGGATTAAATTTATTGGGAATAATTTTTTAACCTCTATTGTTCTTTTAACACAGTGATTATTTTGTTTGGTATTATGATCATTCCCATCTTTATTTCAAATAACACCTTTTTGAGGTGGTGAAGTTGTGGCAATCCCGGAGGTGCGGAGTTTAACTACCTTACCCCTCAAAAAAGAACAAATCTTCATCTTTTAAAATTTTTCAAGCCTCAGAATTAGTTTCGATTGTATGCCTATCAAAGTATGTCTCACGTAGAGTCTCACAGCAGATATCACAGCAAAGAACTGTTAATTTGGCTTCTGTACCATTCGGATCAGTAATCTTCTCTCGAAATCTGGGGACATAGTAATGAAGGATTCTCATATAAAATATATATATATATATATATATATATATATATATATATACATGTATATATATATATATATATATATATATATATATATACAAATATATATTTATATATATATATATATATATATATATATATATATATATACCTACAAATTTATATATATATATATATATATATATATGTGTGTGTGTGTGTATATATATAGAGCAGTTAATTACATTGTTAGCTAGCATCATGATAAAAACGCATTAATTATTTCAAAATGATAGTTTAGATAATTACTTTTTTAGTTATGTAAAGAATTGTTTTCAAGAAAGTAGGTTTATGAAAGAGAATTTGGTATATAAGGAAAACACTCTATTAATTAACTATGAGGGTTTTCTTTAGTGCGGCTTGGTAGGTTGAATTTAGTTGGAATAGTGTCGCCTCCCTACTTTTGTTTTCACAATATGTTCTTAAAAATTTGATCTTTCAATAGATTTTTAACAAGAAGATGAAATAATGTTATGTAATTTTTTTCAAGGTAATTATTTTAGTTGGAATTAATCATTGATTACTTTTGTTTAATGATCTTGATCCTTTTTTTACATGGGGATTAAATTTATTGGGAATAATTTTTTAACCTCTATTGTTCTTTTAACACAGTGATTATTTTGTTTGGTATTATGATCATTCCCATCTTTATTTCAAATAACACCTTTTTGAGGTGGTGAAGTTGTGGCAATCCCGGAGGTGCGGTGTTTAACTACCTTACCCCTCAAAAAAGAACAAATCTTCATCTTTTAAAATTTTTCAAGCCTCAGAATTAGTTTCGATTGTATGCCTATCAAAGTATGTCTCACGTAGAGTCTCACAGCAGATATCACAGCAAAGAACTGTTAATTTGGCTTCTGTACCATTCGGATCAGTAATCTTCTCTCGAAATCTGGGGACATAGTAATGAAGGGTTCTCAAACCAGGCACTAGTAGAAAGCAGTTTTACTAGACTTAGTGAACTAACCACCACAAACATAAGATAATTTGTTTGACGTAAGAATGTATTACGTATTAGCACTTTGAACCTTCGCTCTAGGTTCAGTTTTGTAGCAGTGGAAAAAATTCTATACGCATAAGTAAGTTTTTCCTCAAAACACATTTATTCTTTCAGATCAAGTGTGCTACTTTGAGGTTTCCTTGTCTGCATGTAGTTAAATAAAATTTTGGACAAACTGTGGGACTTTTTCGGATTAACATCTTTGGCTGAGTAAATTTCAGTAGTTGAACAGACTGAGATCATCATATGGTTAGTTTTCAAATCATTATCATAATTGCAATAGTGATAATGATTTTAAAGCTAACCATATGATAATCTGAGGCTGTTTAACTTCTCAAGTTTTTTTAAACTAGAGATGTTAATTTCAGGGTTGTGGTTCTGATTTGGTTAATGTCCTTGTTTTCAGTAAAAATTTATGTGCTCACATAGCCTATTTGATCCCTTACTTTCAATTTGCAACACGTTTGTTGTGTGAAATAACGGTTAGGTTTCAGATGGAACCACCAAATATTAAATAGTCTACTCAACTAAAATTGCTGCAAACTTTCGCAGAAAATGTTGTTTTCCAGAAACATTCACGATTGTCAAAATCGTGGTCCATTTTCTTTGCTTGCCGACATTTGCTATTGTGTAAGATCAATTATGGACTGCAAAAGGGATCTCGCCGCCCTTTGTTCCTCTCACTAATTTTCATTAAACTTTGATTTTTAAAAATGACTGTCAAATGTTAGCTACCATTCCTAAACCAACAAGCATGTCAAAACCAAATTTCAGGCAAATTTCAGGTAAATTTACCTGAACTGTTAAAATTACCTGAACAGTTCAGGTGTTTTTTTCAGGTAATTTTCAGGTAAGTTCAGGTAAAAGTTCAAGCAGTGATACCTGCATTTTTCAGGTAAATTTCAGGTTTTTTTCAGGTGGGTTCAGGTATGGTTCAGGTGAGACAAATCTACCTGAACTGTTCAGGTAAGTTCAGGTGTTTTTTTTTCAGGTAATTTTACCTGAGTCCTCTATGAGTTCAGGTATTGGTTCCGGAAAAATTCAGGTGCGTTTAGCTCTGTTCTGGTAGACTAACTGTCCGGCAAGACCAAAACAAGTGTAAAAGAACATTGTAAACTGTCGGAAAACTTTTCTCCAGCCAATTTATCAACCGAATATTGAGAAAGCGTATTCCAGTATACTGTATTTTTTAAAGTGAATCTCAGCTCAGTATGCACAGAGTACACACCTTATACATGACCGCCATCGAGAAGGCGTCCACTAAGGTCCCAAACTATTGGAGTGCCATAAAAGGATGCGCGGCAAGGCCGGATCCTTGAAGGCTCTCACTAAAACAAACGAAAAAGCAAAACGAAACAATACTTGACCAGGTAGTAAAACAACAGTAAACTGACAGGAAAATTTTCTTCAGTCACTTTATGAACCAATTATTGAGAAAACAATCCAGAAAGTTGTTTTTTTTTTATTGTGAATATCAGCTCAGTATGCACAGAGTACACACCTTATACAGGACCGCCATCGAGAAGGCGTCCACTAAGGTCCCAAACTATTGGAGTGCCATAAAAGGATGCGCGGCAAGGCCGGATCCTTGAAGGCTCTCACTAAAACAAACGAAAAAGCAAAACGAAACAATACTTGACCAGGTAGTAAAACAACAGTAAACTGACAGAAAAATTTTCTTCAGTCACTTTATGAACCAATTATTGAGAAAAAAATCCAGAAAGTTGTTTTATTTTTAAAGTGAATATCAGCTCAGTATGCACAGAGTACACACCTTATACAGGACCGCCATCGAGAAGGCGTCCACTAAGGTCCCAAAACTATCGGAGTGCCATTAAAGAATGCGCGGCAAGGCCGGATCCTTGAAGGCTCTCATTCTAACAAACGAGAAAGCAGAGACCAAACAAAACAACACATGTGAAGACATTAAAAAAGTGCAAAATATCAATAAATCGGAAGTTGATCATATAGAGAATGCCGAGAAGAATCAATACTTAATTAGGGGGTCAGAAAGCAATCAGAAATTGTCGAAGATCATTCATGACTTCAGCAGAAATGGCCAAAAAGGCAAACAATTTACCAAAAAACAGTTTAGACAAGAAAAATCAAATTTGGAAGAAAAAGACCTAGTAAAAGAATTGAACAAAAACAGCAGCAGAAGCCCTACAAGAGAACAAAAAAAGATACATCTAGTAGAAACATCAATATGAAAACAAAAAAAATGGAAAAAAAACAAGAGAAGATTACAAGGGGAGGAGATTTAAGAACAGGAAATCAACAAGCAAGCTGACAAGAAATTATGCAGAAACAACATCAAAAAACAATGTTCTAGAGAAAATTCAAGCTAAACAAAGGATAAAGCTAAAGGATAGACTTAAAAATGGGACGCGATAAAGTGAAACTCATACAAAAACAAATTATCCAAACAGGCAAAAAGCAATTAGGAAAACAAAAAACAGGAAAATTTTTTGACAAATGAGAAGATTTCATTCCAAGTGAACGAGAGAAAGACATTTATAGAATGGGAAAGAGATGCGAAAAAAGTAGCGATGGAGATTGAAAAAACGCTTAATTGAAGGCTTAGATAAAAATCAAACGACTCAACAGCGAAAGACAAAAAAGAAACTTAAATTTCAACCTAAAAAATTGACCAAGAGAAAAGAAGCAGAAGCATAACTTTCCAAAAACCAAATGACAAAAACAAAATCTTACAATACTAGGAAACAATTGACTCGGATCAAAAACAACGACGGGTAACCACCTAAGTTCACGAATTCCTCATGAAAAAGAACCAGTCCAAGGTTAAAGAAGAAGAGTGAACCGGAAGAAACAAAGACTCAACTAACCATGATAACAGAATCTTGAACAGGTTTGTTAAAACAAACAAGGAACATACCTAGCAACCAGAACCTCGAAACAATAGTTGAAAGAAGGAAACACCGCACAAAACGCCTTTTAAAACAGCAAGCAACAAAACTTACCCACAAAAAAATGGAATGGCGAAATAAGACAAAATGAGCAACAAAACTTTAGTTCAAGCAATAAAATTAAGTAGCATCCTGAAAAAATTCTGGAAAAAACAACAAAATGAAGAGTATTGAAACGAAACATTACCTCGAGAATATTAAAATATTAAAAAGACAGGCAACCGGCTGAGCAGTATCTACGAAAACAATTCAATCCAAAACCTAACGTCTTGAAGCAAGAAACAATTACTGACAGAACCTAAGGAAGAAACAAAAAGAACTTAGCTCGAAACAATAGTGGAAAGAACGAAAGACCACATGAAACACGTTTTAAGACAGCAAGCAAAAAACTTAATAAAAAACAAATGTAATGGCGAAATAAGGCAAAATGGGCAACAAAACTTTAGGTCATGCGATTAAATAAAGTAGCATCCTGTAAAAAAAAATTTCGGGAAAAAACAACAAGACGAATAAAATTATTTAAACAAAATATTAACTAGAGAAGATTACAATTTTAGAAAATTAGGCAACCGGCTGTGAACTATCTACGAAAACAATTCCATTTAATTTTAATCTTTTGAAGCAAGAGACACAAGAAGAAAACACTATAAAAGACATCAAAAATGCAGACAAAAAGATCAATGACACGCGACAAAGAGGAAACAACAATAGAAATAACAGGACCAAAAACAAAAAATGTAGACGAACTAAATAAAAGCTTACTCCCTGAAAACAGTTTAAAAACCTCCTACTTAAAGACAACAAACTAACAAGGACAAGACGAGTTCCTGTGCTCGGAAGTCAAGCCTAAATTGTGCATGCAGTTAAGGTCTAAGTCAGAGGTTTTCTAGTATCAAAGATTAGAACCTGGCAACCTAATAACTGGTCAAGTACAAAAATTAAAGCTAAAATTACTTAGGACTTCTGATCACAGGAACTAATAAACAGAATATTCGTTTATTTGGCTCTTTAGTGCAACACTTTTATTCGAGAATCAACTGAAGGTCGAAAAACCTAACAGTTTAAACCATTCGACACATTTGAGCCAAACCAACTTATACTGAATAAACCAACAACTAAAGGTATTTTTTTTGGTTTTGTGTCTACTAAGCAAGATTTTTTAAAATAAATAATCAAGCACAACAAAACAATAATAGAAGCACAAATTTCACAGTTACTAATACTATTTTTTTGGTTGAAGCAGTAACTAAGCAAATTTTTTTCTGAGTTAATAATCATGCACGCGAATTAACAGTAGCTAAAAATAAAAAACTACTAATGCTATTTTCTTTGGTTTTGTGTCCGCTAAGCAAACATTTATGAACAATTAATCAAGCACAGCACGTTGAACTAATAGAAGCACAATATTAACATTTACTAAGGATTTTTGGTCTTGTTTCCGGATAGCAGACTTTTTTAATAAACCAAACACAACACGTAAAACTAACAGAAGCAGAAAATTAACAGTTACTAATGTTTTTTTTGGTTTTCTGTCTGCTAAGCAAACATTTTTCAATAACAAGCAAACAATAACTAATCAAGGAGAACGGATTAAACTAATAGAAATAGAAAAGTAAGTTCTTAATGGTGTTTTTGCATTTGAGTTCACTGAGCAAACTTTAAAAAAAAAATTAATCAAGCACAAGAAGTAAAACTAATGAAGCACAACTTGAACAGTAACTAAGCAAATTATTTTCTGAATAAATAATCATTCACGCGAATTAAAAAGAACTAAAAATAAACAGTTACTAATGCTATTTTTTTGGTTTTTTGGTCCGCTAAGCAAACTTTTTTCGAATAACTAATCAAGGATTACGGATTTAAATAATAGAAGCAGCAAAGTAACAGTTTTTAATGATGTTTTTTGCATTTGAGTTCACTGAGCAAACTTTTTCAAAATAATTAATCAAGCACCACAAGTAAAACTAATAAAGCACAGCTTGAACAGTAACTGAGCAAATTTTTTTCTGAATCGTTTATCATGAACGCGAATTAACAACAGCTAAAAATAAACAGTTACTAAAGCTATTTTTTTGGTTTTGTGTCCGGGAAATGACTTTTTTTAAATAAAACAAACACAACACATAAAACTAACAGAAGCAGAAAAAAACCAAGAGAATAAGAACTTTTAAGTGCTTCTGCTCAGATATCAGTCAGAAACGGTTACGATGATAGACTTGAAATCCAACAATGGGTCACTTCAAAAAACTTGAGCAGGAAATACTTATGACCTCGGAACAGAAGTACTTAAAAGCAGTAAAACAAGTGCCTTTGGCTCTTTTTCAAAACGTTTTATTACAAAGAGACAATTAAAGCTCGGTAAAATCATCAATTTAAAATTACTAATCAGTTTGAGCCAAAGCTATTTGTTAAAGGAGAATTATGCAACTATTAGCTCTTTTTCAACAGATTTTTTGCCATCTTTGACACAGTGACAATCAGTTTTTTTTACCGAAATCATTCAAACGAGCACGATCGTGAGGTAGGAAATGCCAGGGATGTATTATTTTGTTTCCATAAAACTTAGCACCTAATTTACTATTCATTCCCAAATTAAATGACTGCAATCTTGTATGTCTAAACTTTTTTTCTCCTTTATCGTCAAGATAAAATTCAGCATGATCCAAACGTGGTAGCGATTCTAGAAAAAAATATGATGTTCATATGGCAGATGTTCACTCAGGCCAGTGTAGTACTTCAATAGCTTTTCATCACTTGTGGTGTTTAAATCATTATTACCAACGCAAATGATTATATATCTTTATTTCAGTATCTCAGGGTAACAATCAATTAAATGGCGTGCTTTTCTACCACCCCTACTTTTGTTAACAACCGGTAAATCCCTAATACAGTCAAGATCATTAACATCGTCAAAAGCGTTCCGCAAATTTGAATCTCCTATCATTATAACCCAATTAATTAGCACTAAATTCGCGTGTTTTTGAAGATACCACATGTAGTCTAGCATTGTCACAACATCTTGGTTTTCGTCATTGTTGTAGAAATAGAACTCATATCAATTTTATTGCACAATTCTTTGAACGTCCATGTCTAAACACATTTTATTGAATAAGTTAAAAACTTAATAGACCAAAAACTACCAGACCGAAATAAAAGACCAAAAACTACCAGACCGAAATAAACGACGGAAAACTACCAGACCGAAATATAAGACAAAAAACTACCAGACCGAAATAAACGACTAAAAACTACCAGACCGAAATATAAGACAAAAAACTACCAGATCGAAAATCAAGGGCCAGCTGAAGGTCGAGAAACCTAACAGCCAACTTTTTCATGAGATTTTGCCGAAGGTCGAAAAACCTAACGGCCAAATCTGACTGCTGAAGGTCAAAAAACCTAACCAAAATTTATCATTCAGACATGACCGAAGGTCGAAAAACCTAACGGCCAAATCTGACTGCCGAAGGTTAAAAAACCTAACAAAAATTTATCAATCAGACATGACCGAAGGTCGAAAAACAAAGAGCAACATGACCCTGGAAAAATTTACCAAACGAACACAATTAGCTGCTAGCCAAACACGTTTTTGTATGAAAATTTTGATAAAAAGGAAATTCCTCAATGAAACTTAAAATTAGATGCATAGTTGTTGTACTTCAGTGCTTGCCTTAGGACAACGTGTTCAAAAAAACAATCTACAACAGCGCATTTGTGAAGAGATAAAGGATGAAAATCAAACAATTCGTCGAAAGCAACAATGACGATTCCTTCACTGTAATTCACAGAAACACAGTAAGAACGAGAGGATTCATGATATTCATGAGTTTTTATTTTGAAGCATGTAAAAAAAATATTAGGTTCAGAAAATAAAAATTTTTGTATTAGTAAAAGCTGAGGTACATGAGAGTTTTCATTATCTAGGCCTTTGATTATAACGTCATTGTAGCCGTATTATGTCCCCATTATGACAGCGCTACTTGATTGCAAGCACTCAGATGATTTAAAAAACTTGCGATATTCTTCGTTTCCCGACATTAAAGATTCACTAAGGGTTTCAGTTTAACAGCCAGGAAACTCATTAACTTTGAAAGGCACAGACTCGTTCCACTGATAGTACTCGTTAACTTGGTGTCGTTAAGCAAGACTTTTACAAATATTTTTGAAATTGCAGATATTATGTGTTAGCCGCTTAAAAAACTGATGTTTGCGTTCGTACCTCAAAACACTTTGGTAGAGAAAAGGTACCGACGATTTGAGAACCCTCGGGTAAGGGATTAATTTATGTTGTTTAACGTTACCGAATCCGTGGGAAAAAGCTGCACGTAATTCTCCAGATGCTCATCTGAAACAACAGAGCAGATTTAAAATATGATGTATGATCAAAAAACTAACAAACAAGATAACTTACATATTAGGACTCCCAACAGATGATAGTCGGATTCCACGAAAGTCGGGCTAAGCAAAAAAGAATTTAGATCCAAAAAATGAAGCAAAAACTTCCAGACTTCGTTGAAAGGTACAAGGTCATATATCATGAGCGGTAGAAATCGATAAAGAGTAAACATTTGATCGTACTTTTGTTTGAAGTGGCCTCGGGACTTATCTTTTATTCGTTCAAAATCATTTTCTGAGGGTCTACCGTTGATATCACGACCATAGCCAAAATTATTGTTTCTTGAATTTAAACAATCAATACTCAGGTAGTCGGGAACCAGTTCACTCAAATTAATGCGAAAAATATTCATTAAACTGCCTTGAAAAATGTCATGATGCAAGTCAGCGGTAAAATTTTTATAAGGGTCGAAAAATTGACTTTCAAGAACACAAATATGCTTAACGCCGTTTCGTTTGGCGGATGCATCCAATCTTCATGACTCAGAACTTCTAAAATCTTTATCGCGTTCTTCAAAAACTGACTTGAATAACGATTGGGGGAGAACGCATTTTTCACAACAGAGACCTCCAGAAAAACTTTTATTGAAACCAAAAACAGCATGATAAGCTAAATTGTCCGCAACAAAATCAACTCGTCTTAGTGCAACAAATACTGTTTTACCAGACCTTGTAAGAATTTGAATACCTTTTTCTAAAGCCAGTAGATCGTTCCGCAGTACAGTCAAAACTTCTTTAAAACCATATGTCTCAATATCAAGGTAAGGCACTAGTGCAGCAAGATGGGTCATTCTCATATCCGATAGAAGCCATGGTGGAAGGTTTTTCAAACACCAATGGAAGCAACCTATTTTATGTATCGAAGCTCTACTTCCAATTGGGTTAACGGGTTCAACTTCATCAAAGTATAACTGTAAGCTTAAATTGAAGACCTCATCTGATTCACTATGCTTTATTACCAAATCGACGTCACTAAGAGGATTTGTTTCATTAGCGTTTTCGGACAAATTCAGTTTTCCTAGAGTTTGCATACTATCGAAGATAATCCCATTTTTCCTCAGACTTTCAAGCAAGCAACTATAGGACGCCATTATGGAAAAAATTTCATCATGATGAAAAACAGTGTTTTCAAGAACTTTTGAAATAGATACAAGTTGACCGGTCCTCTCAACTTCCTTGTGCGTTGATTTACCTTTGCTTAATCTTATCTCATGTTCAACTCCGAAAACAATATCGCACGGCATAACAAAATGCTTTTTCTGTTTCAATAATTTTAAAACCTGATATTCATTTTCAGCCTGGCAGAAATTGAAATCTCCGGCAGCCTTGAGTAGATCACGAAAAGTAGCACTCGACAAAACGTTTGGACAATCTGATGAGATAATACCTAAGCAAAGGTGAACTGTTTTCATTATATCCTCAGTGAAATTTTTAGTGGCACCCAGGTAAAGGAAAGCTTGGTTCCACGTTGTTGAAATGTCGCCTAACATTCTTAACAGAACATTTTCACCTAGGGTGCCATCAGTTAAACGAGAAATCCTTTCGCTCAGATCAGAATCTTCAACTATTTCAACACAATCATTGCTATAGGGCATACTTAAATCTTCATTAGTCTCAGATTCTGCTCCTGGATCTAGCGGGTCGATTCTATATTTGATAAATCTTAGGTGCTCTTTCGTAGCATGCTTATTTAAATAAATTAAACTATAGAACTCTCTAGGACAAAAAGGACAAGTAAAAGATGAAGCTGCGCCGTGATAGTTACTGAGATGAGAAGTGTAATTACTTAAGCTAAGATTTTGTACTGAACAGTTTTTAAACTTGCAACAAAAAGTACCGTCATAGCTTCCTTGTTGATACTTAGCCTTACACCAACTGTAGACTCTGCTCTGTTTTCCTAAAAAAGATGAAGATATTATTCTAGCAAGACCACTATTACCAGGCTCGTGAAGGGACTCGATAACACATGAAGTATCAGTTGATACATCTGCACTGTTACTACTTTGACTTGACAAAAAATTATCAACCTCTTCACTTCGTGAAACTGCCAATTCTGATTCATGTTTTTTTATATGGTTAACAAAGCTATTGAAACCAAAAAAAGACGAAAACATATAACACATTTGAACTCTGCTTCTAAGCGGTGATTCACCCGCATGTGCTCAAGGAAATTATGGTTTGTGAGAACAGATTGTTTATTTCAAAACTCGCAATTAACTTGATAAAGGAAACTACATTCCGCATTAATCTGTGAGCTACAATTTTTGTTGTACCTACGAGAAGATCTAACTGGAATTGGCTGACTCTGACTAACTAGAGAAAATGATATATCACCGCCGGCTTTTGTGCAATCATTTTTTTCGTTACTAGAAACCCTTACATCACATAGCGGTGAATAAACTGCTTGACTGTTATCAGATTGGTCAATTAACATTTCAACGCGCACATTACCTAAGCCAGTTCCTGTAGAAACTGCAGCTTGAATATCAGACCTTACAGCGGGCTGTGTGTGCACCTCTCCAGAATTGCGATCATCAAAAGTGTCACCATGAGTAAAAAAAATTTACCTGAACGGGTGCGTTTTGCAGGGGCAGAAATAATTGTATCCAAAGATTTTGATTTATGGTCTTCTTTAAATGGGCACAAACAGACTTCCCTATTTTTTCCAAAAAAATTTTTCCCGTACGAAACTGCTATTTCCCCGCCTTCATTAATCTCCCTTAAACTTCTAATAAAAACCACGCCATCTCTACCTTTCGGTATTTCGTATCTACAATTAGGGCGGCACGAGTGATTAACAAATGACAGGGGACCTTGTAAAGAATAGGATTCAGAATTACAATAAAAAACTGAGAAATTTAGTTCAGGTTTATTATCATTATCAGCAGGGCAGTTGGTTACTACACCTGAGAGGCCTAAAATTAGCTTATTAGCAGGGATTAGCTGTTTACTTATTACCTTTATTCCAAGATAACCACGACTTATGTCCTCCTGATAGGTGTTGTCAGCTTCATACTTAACAAACTGTAATGAGGTTTTGTATAGGTTGCGAAAGTACTTCAGCACATAGGACACCTCATCAATTGCTAATCTCTGATCACTTCTTATGGCCCGGTGAACAGCGCGACCATCCCTATCAATGAGTTCCTTTAACAAAATCCAGTCTGCGCTTGCAACCTCGTAGTACTCTTGTACCTTGCACTCGATTTCGTGTGATTCATTCATTTTGTATATCAGCAAAGTGACTCACTTTTCAATATCATGCAAAAGCATGTAAAAATTGTTTAAAAAATTGTCAGAAGGCAAAAAATCGAGATATTAACCTTCACACATAGTGAAATTGATATTTTGAAAAACACAACAAAATGAATTAATAACATAAGGGCATAAGCTATAGAGCGAGTAGCGATAGCAAAAGTCAGACACATGCAAATAAGCACAACACAGGAATAAAATTAAGAAACTGGATTTGCAACTGCTATTTCAATTAAATATCCACTTGAGTTATAAAAAAAGAATCAATAAACTGAAGCAACAATATTAGTAGTGTAATAAGACTGTAGTAATCAAGACGGCAGTCAGCGTTAGGCTTCCTCGTCAACGCGTTCACCACTTAGCAACCTTGCCAACAAATCTACTTGAGTGGGTACTTTCGCCGCCGGCAGCTTGAAGATAATTATCTGCAGGAACGACCAAAGCACGAAGGTTTTCTCTGTATAATATTTATTAAGCATATAATAGATTCTCAAGCCAATGTCTATCGCGTTGAACAAGTCCTTTGCTTCAATTGGTCCGACGGGTGAAACCACAAATACCTGCAGCAGAAAAACAGTCAAATTCATCAAAACTTTTCTGCTTCCTTCGCATAGCAGAACGATGATTTTCAATGTGCACAGCAAAATATATTAGGACATGGGGATAAAAATAGTGTTATCATTTTTCTCATTGCAGATGCAAAGCGCACTAAGGGATGGGGCAATAAAATACTCATCTATCTCGAAAGAAACAAAGAATCTCAGAAAAGAACTATGCAAAACTTTAACCTGGGAAGAAGACTTGAGAATTGCTCCCGTGCTATGTTTCTTCGCCTCCATATTGGAAATTGCTCAATATTGGAAATCTCCTTAAAAAAAGTTATGTTTAGTTCTGGAACATCTCAACAAAATGTTACACACTAAAAATTACAGAGATATCAACGATGAAGTTATCACGGCACTTGATAACAGCTTCAACAACTCTCGGGCGGTTTTTGACACCAGTTGGGAGCTTTGCAGGAGTAATTAGGGGCAGCAATTGCAAGGCTAGCTCACTCTCCGGCACTAAAATTAGGGTAAAATAAAAATACGAAATTTTATAGAAGAAACACTTAACACCCTTACGTTGCTACAAACGAAGGTCAGATATTTTGTACCGGCATTCACTTGGAGGATTATCTCTGGCCACTTTCAAAACCTTTGGGACATAGAGCAAGAACAATTTTGCAAAGTTGTCTTTCAGAGCCCGAGGCACCCACAATTTGAACTGAATGTCAAGCTGAAAAAAATTATTTAGAGAACAGGCCAAAAACTTAAACAGGACAAAAAAATAAACCTGCTCAAAATCGCGCAACTCAAATCCCACGCAGTAGAGATAGTCCGAATAGTCCAAAGCACCCATTTGAGAGAGCAGATTTTGTCTCTCTTCAATTTTTTGCTTCCTCAGAAGCGCATTATCGATCGTTGATCCGCCGAACTTGATCATGAGAGGAGTCAAGTTAACCGGTGTTAACCGGTTCCCATTCAAGTTCTAACGACCTTTCTTTCCGTGCACGTTTTGGAGGAATAGAAGATCCTGCAATAAAGATATCAAAATTCTATTGTTCACATTTGATGCCATGAATCTCAATCATATAGCGTAGATAAAAAACTACAACACCGTTTCTTGTCAAACGAGCCTCTTCTCTCAATTTTGCCTCAGATCTGCGGCTCTTCAGGTTCTCCTCAATCGTCCCAGTTGGTGTGTGTTTTCGATAAACTCCACATGGCAAATTTCTTTTAAGTACGGCTTGTAAAAGACTGCCTAAGCATCGCAAAAAAATGAGGACAAGTCATATAAAACAAAAATAAAAACAAGGCGAAGAATCTTACAAAGGGACAGTTCTCATCAACTGAAGCGAAGTTTGGAAAAGCCTCAACTGCTATTTTGGCAAACTGAATTTTTAGCGCAGTGGAGGGTTTCAGTTTTTTCATTTCCGTTCCGGGATCTCTCTAATAAACAAAGAGATGTACAAAACCTACCAAAATTATAGAAAGCTAAAATATCTACCTTGACAAGTTCGTCCACTAAAAGACAGGTTAGCATCTTTAAGCCATTAACAGACTTCATATCTATGTGAGCAGCCAGTTCTTTCAAAGACTCTGCGTTGAAATCTTGTTCAGGTTCACTTCGTACAAGAGTACTTTGAGACGAGGAAGCACTTCGACCGAGAGAGAGAGAGAGAGGTTGGAGTGTTCGGGCTAACAGGAGTCAAAACCTGAGCTTCATTAGCCACTATCGACTTCATCTCAATAACAGCAGGGAGGGGGAAGCCTATTGCCATAAGTTGCTCATCAGTCATGAGCCTGAAGGAGGCAGTAGTCAGGCAAGACTTCACAATCACCTGCTTCAAAATTTCCTTTTGAGAGGATTCAAGGTCCATTTTTTCGAGTAAATTCAACAGAAGCATTTTGTATCTAGAATCGAGGTACCTGTTACTGTCAGGAATAAACAAAAACTCGATTAACAATCTCGAAACGCTGAAGGTCGAAAAACGTAACAGCAACAAACTCAAATCACTGAAGGTCGTGAAATCTAACAATGAAAACTTCAATATCAACAACTTTGACTGAAACAGCGAACTTAAACAGCAAGATGACTTAAACAGCAAGATCAAAACAAGATTATCAAGTCGAAGCAATGAACTTCAGGAAACCTAACATATATAATATCTAGCCGCTGAAGGTCGAAGAACCTAACAGCAATCAACTTAAATCACTGAAGGTCGTAAAACCTAACAGTGTAAAATTCAGTATCATTAAATCTATCTCCAAGAGCGAACTTAAACAACAAGATGACTTAAACAACAAAATCAAAACAAGATTGTCAAGTCGGAGCAATGAACTTCAAGAAACCTAACATTTATCATTTCTAGCCGCTCAAGGTCGAAGAACCTATCAGCAATCAATTTAAATCACTGAAGGTCGTAAAACCTAACAGGGTAAAATTCAGTCTCAATAACTTTTTCTCAGACAGCGAACTTAGACAACAAGATGACAAACTGCAAAATCCAAACAAGATTATCAAGTCGAAACAATGGATTTCAAGAAACCTAACATATATAATCTCTGGCCGCTGAAGGTCGAAGAACCTAACAGCAATCAAAAATCACTGAAGGTCGCAAAACCTAACAGTGTAAAAATTCAGGATCAACAACTTTGTCTCAAACAGAAAACTTCAACAACAAGATCACCTAAACAACAAAATCAAAACAAGATTATCAAGTCGAAGCAAAGGATTTCAAGAAATATAACACGTATAATCTCTAGCCGCTGAAGGTAGAAAAACCTAACAGCAATCAACTTAAATCACTGAAGGTCATAAAATCTAACAGTGTAAAATTCAGTATCAATAACTTTGTCTCAAACAGCGAATTTAGACAACAAGATGACAAACAACATTATCCGAACAAGATTATCCAGTCGAAGCAGTGAATTTCAAGAAATCTAAGTTATATAATCTCCAGCCGCTGAAGGCCGAGGAACCTAACAGCACTAGTTTTTAACCAGTGAAAGTCAAAACGCTTGTCAATTATGTTTTCAGACGGTAAAAATCAAATTGTATTAAAAACAAATGCAGGAAACAATCAATTAAATGATTTACTCAAATTTCGAAAGAATTGAAGTCCCGCATGAGATTGATATTGTTAACAATTGCCACACTAAAGAATTAAATTGCTGACAGATTACATGAACTACACTTACGGAACTTGCTACAAAATATACAGATCACGTTCAAGCATTTCCCGCATAAATTTTTAAGATTTTCTCGATAATATCACAGTCTCTACAGAGGAATGTTTCCAAAAAAAAAACGTTGGTTGTTTTTTACGAAGAGACCGGCGATATCGAATCGTTTAAATAAATCGAGCATCCACCGTCGCCCCGCGGCTTTCTTTTTCACCCAAGACGCAGGAACTTTGATTTTCCAGCTCTTGCTACGTCCAAACGCGAATTCGAGAAATTGTTTCATTGTCCGCACACGGAACGAAGCAAAGTAAACCAATTGTTCTTCTTGGTCGTTGTTGAAGACGGGCCGCCGTCCCTGCTTGTTCGATCCATTAAGACAACACCTCCGTAAGCTTGAGTAAGGCACTCCTGATTGCAATGATGCCTGACGAATAGAGCAATGGAGGTTTTTCACCAACAACGAGGCCTCAAGAATGGCTTTTCTTGAGTATTTTCTACAACTTTTAGAAGTCATAGATCTAAACAAATAGACAACTATTACACACCGAAGATAGAGACTTTTAAGAGGACTTTTTTCGACACAAAAAAAAGTTATCTACTACTGGACGCGACAATACTAAAATTTTGGTTATTCATGCACTATAAGTTGTCTGCTAAGGCCTACTAATTATTCATTTACCACCTAGAACGATAATTATTTCTGCCTTAGAACCTATTTGTACTTTGCAACTACTTTCGAACTCCTACGTAGGCCCTCAATTGATTTGAATAAGTCCTTCACTAGTCTGAAAATCGCTTTTCATGAAACTGCACATCATTATTTTTTGAGCTCCAAATCTGACAACGAGTTAAGTACCTTTCCAGTAGATCACCGAGATGGAAAATTAGCTTTGTTTCATAACCTACTAGGATTATGACACTCCTACGTAGGCCCTCAATTGATTTGAATAACTCCTTAACTATATTGAAAAACAGTTTTTGTTAAACTGTATAGATAGTATTTTTGAGTGCGAAATCTGACAACGTGTTAAGCACTTCTATCTCAGACCCCTTAGAACGATAATTCATTCTGCCTTTGAACCTATTTGGACTTTTCCACTCTCACTTAGGCGCTCAATTGATTTGAATAAGTCCTTCACTATATTGAAATACACTTTTAGTTAAACTGTATAAAGATAGTACTTTGAGTGCGAAATCTGACAATGTGTTAAGTAATTCCATCTGAGACCACTTGGAACGATAATTCCTTCTACTTAAGAACCTATTTGGACTTTCCCACTCCTACTTAGGCGGTCAATTGATTTGAATAAGTCCTTCACTATATTGAAAAACACTTTTTGTTAAACTGTAAAAAGATAGTATTTTGAGTGCGAAATCTGACAAAGTGTTAAGTAATTCTATCTGAGACCACTTGGAACGATAATTCCTTCTACTTAAGAACCTATTTTGACTTTCCCACTCCTACTTAGGCGGTCAATTGATTTGAATAAGTCCTTCACTATATTGAAAAACGCTTTTTGTTAAACTGTAAAAAGATAGTATTTTGAGTGCCAAATCTGACAACGTGTTAAGTAATTCTATCTGAGACCAATTGGAACGATACTTCCTTCTACTTTAGAACCTATTTGGACTTTCCCACTCCTACTTAGGCGGTCAATTGATTTGAATAAGTCCTTCATTATATTGAAAAACACTTTGTTAAACTGTATAAAGATAGAATTTTGAGTGCGAAATCTGACAACGTGTTAAGTAATTCTATCTGAGACCACTTGGAACGATAATTCCTTCTACTTAAGAACCTATTTGGACTTTCTCACTCCTACTTAGGCGGTCAATTGATTTGAATAAGTCCTTCATTATATTGAAAAACACTTTGTTAAACTGTATAAAGATAGTGTTTTGAGTGCGAAATCTGACAACGTGTTAAGTAATTCTATGTGAGACCAGTTGGAACGATAATTCTTTCTACTTTAGAACCTATTTGGACTTTCCCACTCCTACTTAGTCGGTCAATTGATTTGAATAAGTCCTTCACTATATTGAAAAACAATTTTTGTTAAACTGTATATAGATAGTATTTTGAGTGCGAAATCTAACAACGTGTTAAGTACTTCTATCTCAGACCACCTGGAACAATAATTCTTTCTGCATTAGAACCTATTTGGACTTTCCCACTCCTACCTAGGCGGTGAATTGATTTCAATAAGTCCTTCATTATATTGAAAAACACTTTTTGTTAAACTGTAAAAAGATAGTATTTTGAGTGCGAAATCTGACAACGTGTTAAGTGATTCTATCTGAGACCACTTACAACGATAATTGCTTCTACTTTAGAACCTATTTGGACTTTCCCACTCCTACTTAGGCAGTCAATTGATTTGAATAAGACCTTCATTATATTGAGAAACACTTTTTGTTAAACTGTAAAAAGATAGTATTTTGAGTGCGAAATCTGACAACGTGTTAAGTAATTCTATCTCAGACCACTTGGAACGATAATTCTTTCTACTTTAGAACCTATTTGGACTTTCCCACTCCTACTTAGGCAGTCAATTGATTTGAATAAGACCTTCATTATATTGAGAAACACTTTTTGTTAAACTGTAAAAAGATAGTGTTTTGAGTGCGAAATCTGACAACGTGTTAGGTAATTCTATCTGAGACCACTTGGAACGATAATTCCTTCTACTTTAGAACCTATTTGGACTTTCCCACTCCTACTTAGGCGGTCAATTGATTTGAATAAGTCCTTCATTATATTGAAAAACACTTTGTTAAACTGTATAAAGATAGTGTTTTGAGTGCGAAATCTGACAACGTGTTAAGTAATTCTATCTGAGACCAGTTGGAACGATAATTCCTTCTACTTTAGAACCTATTTGGATTTTCTCACTCCTACTTAGTCGGTCAATTGATTTGAATAAGTCCTTCACTATATTGAAAAACACTTTTTGTTAAACTGTAAAAAGATTGTATTTTGAGTGCGAAATCTGACAACGTGTTAAGTTATTCTATCTGAGACCACTCGGAACGATAATTCCTTCTATTTTAGAACTTATTCGGACTCTCCCACTCCTACCTAGGCGGTGAATTGATTTGAATAAGTCCTTCACTATAATGAAAAACACTTTTTGTTAAACTGTAAAAAGATTGTATTTTGAGTGCGAAATCTGACAACGTGTTAAGTTATTCTATCTGAGACCACTCGGAACGATAATTCCTTCTATTTTAGAACTTATTCGGACTCTCCCACTCCTACCTAGGCGGTGAATTGATTTGAATAAGTCCTTCACTATAATGAAAAACACTTTTTGTTAAACTGTAAAAAGATTGTATTTTGAGTGCGAAATCTGACAACGTGTTAAGTTATTCTATCTGAGACCACTCGGAACGATAATTCCTTCTATTTTAGAACTTATTCGGACTCTCCCACTCCTACCTAGGCGGTGAATTGATTTCAATAAGTCCTTCATTATATTGAAAAACACTTTTTGTTAAACTGTAAAAAGATAGTATTTTGAGTGCGAAATCTGACAACGTGTTAAGTGATTCTATCTGAGACCACTTGCAACGATAATTGCTTCTACTTTAGAACCTATTTGGACTTTCCCACTCCTACTTAGGCAGTCAATTGATTTGAATAAGACCTTCATTATATTGAGAAACACTTTTTGTTAAACTGTAAAAAGATAGTATTTTGAGTGCGAAATCTGACAACGTGTTAAGTAATTCTATCTCAGACCACTTGGAACGATAATTCTTTCTACTTTAGAACCTATTTGGACTTTCCCACTCCTACTTAGGCAGTCAATTGATTTGAATAAGACCTTCATTATATTGAGAAACACTTTTTGTTAAACTGTAAAAAGATAGTGTTTTGAGTGCGAAATCAGACAACGTGTTAGTTAATTCTATCTGAGACCACTTGGAACGATAATTCCTTCTACTTTAGAACCTATTTGGACTTTCCCACTCCTACTTAGGCGGTCAATTGATTTGAATAAGTCCTTCATTATATTGAAAAACACTTTGTTAAACTGTATAAAGATAGTGTTTTGAGTGCGAAATATGACAACGTGTTAAGTAATTCTATCTGAGACCAGTTGGAACGATAATTCCTTCTACTTTAGAACCTATTTGGATTTTCCCACTCCTACTTAGTCGGTCAATTGATTTGAATAAGTCCTTCACTATATTGAAAAACACTTTTTGTTAAACTGTATAAAGATAGTATTTTGAGTGCGAAATCTAACAACGTGTTAAGTACTTCTATCTCAGACCACCTGGAACGATAATTCTTTCTGCATTAGAACCTATTTGGACTTTCCCACTCCTACTTAGGCGGTCAATTGATTTGAATAAGTCCTTCACTATATTGAAAAACACTTTTTGTTAAACTGTAAAAAGATTGTTTTTTGAGTGCGAAATCTGACAACGTGTTAAGTTATTCTATCTGAGACCACTTGGAACGATAATTCCTTCTATTTTAGAACTTTTTTGGACTCTCCCACTCCTACTTAGGCGGTTAATTGATTCCAATAAGTCCTTCATTATATTGAAAAACACTTTTTGTTAAACTGTAAAAAGATAGTATTTTGAGTGCGAAATCTGACAACGTGTTAAGTAATTCTATCTGAGACCACTTGGAACGATAATTCCTTCCACTTTAGAACCTATTTGGACGTTCCCACTCCTACTTAGGCAGTCAATTGATTTGAATAAGTCCTTCATTATATTGAAAAACACTTTTTTATTAAACTGTAAGAAGATAATATTTTTAGTGCGAAATCTGACAACGTGTTCAGTATTTCTATCTGAGACCACTTGGAACGATAATTCCTTCTACTTCAGAACCTATTTAGACTTTCCCACTCCTACTTAGGTGGTCAATTGATTTGAATAAGTCCTTCATTATATTGAAAAACACTTTCTGTTAAACTGTAAAAAGATAGTATTTTGAGTGCGAAATCTGACAACCTGTTAAGTAATTCTATCTGAGACCACTTGGAACGATAATTCCTTCTACTTTAGAACCTATTTGGACTTTCCCACTCCAACTTAGGCAGTCAATTGATTTCAATAAGACCTTCGTTATATTGAAAAACACTTTTTGTTAAACTGTAAAAAGATAGTATTTTGAGTGCGAAATCTGACAACGTGTTAGGTAATTCTATCTGAAACCACTTGGAACGATAATTCCTTCTACTTTAGAACATATTTGGACTTTCCCACTCCTACTTAGGCGGTCAATTGATTTGAATGAGTCCTTCATTATATTGAAAAACACTTTTTGTTAAACTGTAAAAGATAGTATTTTGAGTGCGAAGTCTGACAACGTGTTAAGTAATTCTATCTGAGACCACTTGGAACGATAATTCCATCTACTTTAGAACCTACTTTGACTTTCTCACTCCTACTCAGGCAGTCAATTGATTTGAATAAGACCTTCATTATATTGAGAAACACTTTTTGTTAAACTGTAAAAAGATATTATTTTGAGTGCGAAATCTGACAACGTGTTAAGTAATTCTATCTGAGACCACTTGGAACAATAATTCGTTCTACTTTAGAACCTATTTGAACTTTCACACTCCTACTTAGGCCCTCAACTGATTTGAATAAGTCCTTCGCTAAATTGAAAAACAATTTTTGTTAAACTGCATAAAGATAGTATTATGAGAGCGATATCTGTCAACGTGTTAAGTACTTCTATCTTTGACAAACTAGAACGATAAATCTTTCGGCCTTAGAACTTATTTGGACTTTCCCACTCCTACTTAGGCGCTCAATTGATTTAAGTAAGTCCTTCACTATATTGAAAAACACTTTTTGTTAAACTGTATAAAGATAGTATTTTGAGTGCGAAATCTGACAACGTGTTAAGTACTTCTATCTCAGACCACTTAGAACGATAACTCCTTTTGCTTTAGAACCTAATTGGACTTTCCCACTCCTACTTAGGCGGTCAATTGATTTGAATAAGTCCTTCACTATATTGAAAAACACTTTTTGTTAAACTGTATAAAGATAGTATTTTGAGTGCGAAATCTGACAACGTGTTAAGTAGTTCTATCTGAGACCACTTGGAACGATAATTCCTTCCACTTTAGAACCTACTTGGTCTTTCCCACTCTTACTTAGGCAGTCAATTGATTTGAATAGGTCCTTCATTATATTGAAAAACACTTTTTGTTAAACTGTAAAAAGATAGTATTTTGAGTGCGAAATCTGACAACGTGTTAAGTAATTCTATCTGAGACCACTTGGAACGATAATTTCTTCTACTTTAGAACCTATTTAGACTTTGCCACTCCTACTTAGGCGGTCAATTGATTTGAAAAAGTCCTTCATTATATTGAAAAACACTTTTTGTTAAACTGTAAAAAGATAGTATTTTGAGTGCGAAATCTGACAACGTGTTATGTAATTCTATCTGAGACCACTTGGAACGATAATTCGTTCTACTTTAGAACCTATTTGGACTTTCACACTCCTACTTAGGCCCTCAACTGATTTGAATAAGTCCTTCGCTAAATTGAAAAATGATTTTTGTTAAACTGTATAAAGATAGTATTATGAGAGCGAAATCTGTCAACGTGTTAAGTACTTCTATCTCAGACAAACTAGAACGATAAATCTTCCGGCTTTAGAACTTATTTGGACTTTCCCACTCCTACTTAGGCGCTCAATTGATTTCAGTAAGTCCTTCACTATATTGAAAAACATTTTTTGTTAAACTGTATGAAGATAGAATTTTGAGTGCGAAATCTGACAACATGTTAAGTACTTCTATCTCAGACCACTTAGAACGATAACTTCTTTTGCTTTAGAACCTATTTGGACTTTCCCACTCCTATTTAGGCGGTCAATTGATTTGAATAAGTCCTTCACTATATTGAAAAACACTTTTTGTTAAACTGTATAAAGATAGTATTTTGAGTGCGAAATCTGACAACGTGTTAAGTAATTCTATCTGAGACCACTTGGAACGATAATTCCTTCTACGTTAGAACCTATTTGGACTTTTCCACTCCTAATTAGGCGGTCAATTGATTTGAATAATTCCTTCATTATATTGAAAAACACTTTTTGTTAAACTGTATAAAGATAGTATTTTGAGTGCGAAATCTGACAACGTGTTAAGTAATTCTATCTGAGACCACTTGGAACGATAATTCCTTCCACTTTAGAACCTATTTGGACTTTCCCACTCCTACTTAGGCAGTCAATTGATTTGAATAAGTCCTTCATTATATTGAAAAACACTTTTTGTTAAACTGTAAAAAGATAGTATTTTGAGTGCGAAATCTGACAACGTGTTATGTAATTCTATCTGAGACCACTTGGAACGATAATTCGTTCTACTTTAGAACCTATTTGGACTTTCACACTCCTACTTAGGCCCTCAACTGATTTGAATAAGTCCTTCGCTAAATTGAAAAATGATTTTTGTTAAACTGTATAAAGATAGTATTATGAGAGCGAAATCTGTCAACGTGTTCAGTACTTCTATCTCAGACAAACTAGAACGATAAATCTTCCGGCTTTAGAACTTATTTGGACTTTCCCACTCCTACTTAGGCGCTCAATTGATTTCAGTAAGTCCTTCACTATATTGAAAAACACTTTTTGTTAAACTGTATGAAGATAGAATTTTGAGTGCGAAATCTGACAACATGTTAAGTACTTCTATCTCAGACCACTTAGAACGATAACTTCTTTTGCTTTAGAACCTATTTGGACTTTCCCACTCCTACTTAGGCGGTCAATTGATTTGAATAAGTCCTTCACTATATTGAAAAACACTTTTTGTTAAACTGTATAAAGATAGTATTTTGAGTGCGAAATCTGACAACGTGTTAAGTAATTCTATCTGAGACCACTTGGAACGATAATTCCTTCTACGTTAGAACCTATTTGGACTTTTCCACTCCTAATTAGGCGGTCAATTGATTTGAATAATTCCTTCATTATATTGAAAAACACTTTTTGTTAAACTGTATAAAGATAGTATTTTGAGTGCGAAGTCTGACAACGTGTTAAGTAATTCTATCTGAGACCACTTGGAACGATAATTCCTTCCACTTTAGAACCTATTTGGACTTTCCCACTCCTACTTAGGCAGTCGATTGATTTGAATAAGTCCTTCATTATATTGAAAAACACTTTTTGTTAAACTGTAAAAAGATAGTATTTTGAGTGCGAAATCTGACAACGTGTTAAGTAATTCTATCTGAGACCACTTGGAACGATAATTTTTTCTACTTTAGAACCTATTTAGACTTTGCCACTCCTACTTAGGTGGTCACTTGAATTGAATAAGTCCTTCATTATATTGAAAAACACTTTTTGTTAAACTGTAAAATGATAGTATTTTGAGTGCGAAATCTGACAACCTGTTAAGTAATTCTATCTGAGACCACTTGGAACGATAATTCCTTCTGTTTTAGAACCTATTGGGACTTTCCCACTCCTACTTAGGCAGTCAATTGATTTGAATAAGACCTTCATTATATTGAAAAACACTTTTTGTTAAACAGTAAAAAGATAGTATTTTGAGTGCGAAATCTGACAACGTGTTAGGTAATTCCATCTGACACCACTTGGGACGAAAATTCCTTCTACTTTAGAACCTATTTGGACTTTCCCCACTCCTACTTAGGTGGTCAATTGATTTGAATAAGTCCTTCATTATATTGAAAAACACTTTTTGTTAAACTGTAAAAAGATAGTATTTTGAGTGCGAAATCTGACAACGTGTTAAGTAATTCTATCTGAGACCACTTGGAACGATAATTCCTTCTACTTTAGAACCTATTTGGACTTTCCCACTCCTACTTAGGCAGTCAATTGATTTGAATAAGACCTTCATTATATTGAGAAACATTTTTTGTTAAACTGTAAAAAGATAGTATTTTGAGTGCGAAATCAGACAACGTGTTAAGTAATTCTATCTGAGACCACTTGGAACGATAATTCGCTCTACTTTAGAACCTATTTGGACTTTCCCACTCCTACTTAGGCCCTCAACTGATTTGAATAAGTCCTTCGCTAAATTGAAAAACACTTTTTGTTAAACTGTATAAAGATAGTATTATGAGAGCGAAATCTGTCAACGTGTTAAGTACTTCTACCTCAGACCACTTAGAACGATAACTCCTTTTGCTTTAGAACCTATTTGAACTTTCCCACCCCACTTAGGCGCTCAATTGATTTGAATAAGTCCTTCGCTATATTGAAAAACACTTTTTGTTAAACTGTATAAAGATAGTATTCTGAGTGCGAAATCTGACAACGTGTTAAGTACTTCTATCTCAGACAAACTAGAACGATAAATCTTTCTGCTTTAGAACCTATATGGACTTTCCCACTCCCACTTAGGCGCTCAATTGATTTGAATAAGTCCTTTGCTATATTGAAAAACACTTTTTGTTAAACTGTATAATGATAGTATTTTGAGTGCGAAATCTGACAACGTGTTAAGTACTTCTATCTCAGACCACTTAGAGCGATAACTCCTTCTGCTTTAGAACCTATTTGGACTTTCCCCACTCCTACTTAGGTGGTCAATTGATTTGAATAAGTCCTTCATTATATTGAAAAACACTTTGTGTTAAACTGTAAAAAGATAGTATTTTGAGTGCGAAATCTGACAACGTGTTAAGTAATTCTATCTGAGACCACTTGGAACGATAATTCCTTCTACTTTAGAACCTATTTGGACTTTCCCACTCCTACTTAGGCAGTCAATTGATTTGAATAAGACCTTCATTATATTGAGAAACATTTTTTGTTAAACTGTAAAAAGATAGTATTTTCAGTGCGAAATCTGACAACGTGTTAAGTAATTCTATCTGAGACCACTTGGAACGATAATTCGTTCTACTTTAGAACCTATTTGGACTTTCCCACTCCTACTTAGGCCCTCAACTGATTTGAATAAGTCCTTCGCTAAATTGAAAAACACTTTTTGTTAAACTGTATAAAGATAGTATTATGAGAGCGAAATCTGTCAACGTGTTAAGTACTTCTACCTCAGACCACTTAGAACGATAACTCTTTTTGCTTTAGAACCTATTTGAACTTTCCCATTCCCACTTAGGCGCTCAATTGATTTGAATAAGTCCTTCGCTATATTGAAAAACACTTTTTGTTAAACTGTATAAAGATAGTATTTTGAGTGCGAAATCTGACAACGTGTTAAGTACTTCTATCTCAGACAAACTAGAACGATAAATCTTTCGGCTTTAGAACCTATTTGGATTTTCCCACTCCTACTTAGGCGCTCAATTGATTTCAGTAAGTCCTTCACTATATTGAAAAACACTTTTTGTTAAACTGTATAAAGATAGTATTTTGAGTGCGAAATCTGACAACGTGTTAAGTACTTCTACCTCAGACCACTTAGAACGATAACTCTTTTTGCTTTAGAACCCATTTGGATTTTTCCACTCCCACTTAGGCGCTCAATTGATTTGAATAAGTCCTTCGCTATATTGAAAAACACTTTTTGTTAAACTGTATAAAGATAGTATTTTGAGTGCGAAATCTGACAACGTGTTAAGTACTTCTATCTCAGACCACTTAGAGCGATAACTTTTTCTGCTTTAGAACCTATTTGGACTTTCTCACTCCTACTTAGGCCCTCAATTGATTTCAATTAGTCTTTCGTTATATTGAAAAACACTTTTTGTTAAACTGTATAATTATAGTATTATGAGAGCGAAATCTGACAACGTGTTAAGTACTTCTATCTCAGACCACTTAGAGCGATAACTATTTCTGCTTTAGAGCCTATTTGGACTTTCCCACTCCTACTTAGGCGCTCAATTGATTTCAGTAAGCCCTTCGCTATATTGAAAAACACTTTTTGTTAAACTGTATAAAGATAGTATTTTGAGTGCGAAATCTGACAACGTGTTAAGTACTTCTATCTCAGACCACTTAGAACGATAACTCCTTCTGCTTTAGAACCTATTTGGACTTTCACACTCCCACTTAGGCGCTCAATTGATTTGAATAAGTCCTTTGCTATATTGAAAAACACTTTTTGTTAAACTGTATAATGATAGTATTTTGAGTGCGAAATCTGACAACGTGTTAAGTACTTCTATCTCAGACCACTTAGAGCGATAACTCCTTCTGCTTTAGAACCTATTTGGACTTTCCCACTCCTACTTAGGCGGTCAATTGATTTGAATAAGTCCTTCATTATATTGAAAAACACTTTTTGTTAAACAGTATAAAGATAGTATTTTGAGTGCGAAATCTGACATCGTGTTAAGGAATTCTATCTGAGACCACTTGGAAGGATATTTTCTTCTAATTTAGGACCTTATTGGACTTTCCCACTCCTACTTAGGCAGTCAATTGATTTGAATAAGTCCTTCATTATATTGTAAAACACTTTTTGTTAAACTGTAAAATGATAGTATTTTGAGTGCGAAATCTGACAACGTGTTAAGTAATTCTATCTGAGACCACTTGGAACGATAATTACTTCTACTTTAGAATCTATTTGGACTTTCCCACTCCTACTTAGGCAGTCAATTGATTTGAATAAGTCCTTCATTATATTGTAAAACACTTTGTGTTAAACTGTAAAATGATAGTATTTTGAGTGCGAAATCTGACAACGTGTTAAGTACTTCTATCTCAGACAACTTAGAGCGATAACGCCTTCTGCTTTAGAACCTATTTGGACTTTCCCACTCCTACTTAGGCCTTCAATTGATTTGAACAAGTCCTTCACTATATTGAAAAACACTTTTTGTTAAACTGTATAAAGATAGTATTTTGAGTGCGAAATCTGACAACGTGTTAAGGAATTCTATCTGAGACCACTTGGAAGGATAATTCCCTCTAATTTAGAACCTTTTAGGACTTTCCCACTCCTACTTAGGCAGTCAATTGATTTGAATAAGTCCTTCATTATATTGTAAAACACTTTTTGTTAAACTGAAAAATGATAGTATTTTGAGTGCGAAATCTGACAACGTGTTAAGTAATTCTATCTGAGACCACTTGGAACGATAATTACTTCTACTTTAGAACCTATTTGAACTTTCCCACTCCCACTTAGGCGCTCAATTGATTTGAATAAGTCCTTCGCTATATTGAAAAACACTTTTTGTTAAACTGTATAAAGATAGTATCATGAGAGCGAAATCTGACAACGTGTTAAGTACTTCTATCTCAGACAATCTAGAACGATAGTTCTTTTGGCTTTAGAACCTATTTGGACTTTCCCACTCCTACTTAGGCCCTCAATTGATTTGAATAACTCCTTCGCTATATTGAAAAACACTTTTTGTTAAACTGTATAAAGATAGTATTATGAGAGCGAAATTTGACAACGTGTTAAGTACTTCTATCTCAGACATACTAGAACAATAAATCTTTCGGCTTTTGAACCTATTTGGACTTTCCCACTCCCACTTAGGCGCTCAATTGATTTGAATAAGTCCTTCGCTATATTGAAAAACACTTTTTGTTAAACTGTATAAAGATAGTATTTTGAGTGCGAAATCTGACAACGTGTTAAGTAATTCTATCTGAGACCACTTGGAACGATAATTACTTCTACTTTAGAACCTATTTGAACTTTCCCACTCCCACTTAGGCGCTCAATTGATTTGAATAAGTCCTTCGCTATATTGAAAAACACTTTTTGTTAAACTGTATAAAGATAGTATCATGAGAGCGAAATCTGACAACGTGTTAAGTACTTCTATCTCAGACAAGCTAGAACGATAGTTCTTTTGGCTTTAGAACCTATTTGGACTTTCCCACTCCTACTTAGGCCCTCAATTGATTTGAATAACTCCTTCGCTATATTGAAAAACACTTTTTGTTAAACTGTATAAAGATAGTATTATGAGAGCGAAATCTGACAACGTGTTAAGTACTTCTATCTCAGACATACTAGAACAATAAATCTTTCGGCTTTTGAACCTATTTGGACTTTCCCACTCCCACTTAGGCGCTCAATTGATTTGAATAAGTCCTTCGCTATATTGAAAAACACTTTTTGTTAAACTGTATAAAGATAGTATTTTGAGTGCGAAATCTGACAACGTGTTAAGTAATTCTATCTGAGACCACTTGGAATGATAATTCCTTCTACTTTAGAACCTATTTGGACTTTCCCACTCCTACTTAGGCGGTCAATTGATTTGAATAAGTCCTTCATTATATTGAAAAACACTTTTCGTTAAACTGTAAAAAGATAGTATTTTCAGTGCGAAATCTGACAACGTGTTAAGTAATTCTATCTGAGACCACTTGGAACGATAATTACTTCTACTTTAGAATCTATTTGGACTTTCCCACTCCTACTTAGGCAGTCAATTGATTTGAATAAGTCCTTCATTATATTGTAAAACACTTTTTGTTAAACTGTAAAATGATAGTATTTTGAGTGCGAAATCTGACAACGTGTTAAGTACTTCTATCTCAGACCACTTAGAGCGATAACGCCTTCTGCTTTAGAACCTATTTGGACTTTCCCACTACTACTTAGGCCTTCAATTGATCTGAACAAGTTCTTCACTATATTGAAAAACACTTTTTGTTAAACAGTATAAAGATAGTATTTTGAGTGCGAAATCTGACATCGTGTTAAGGAATTCTATCTGAGACCACTTGGAACGATAATTACTTCTACTTTAGAATCTATTTGGACGTTCCCACTCCTACTTAGGCAGTCAATTGATTTGAATAAGTCCTTCATTATATTGTAAAACACTTTTTGTTAAACTGTAAAATGATAGTATTTTGAGTGCGAAATCTGACAACGTGTTAAGTAATTCTATCTGAGACCACTTGGAACGATAATTACTTCTACTTTAGAATCTATTTGGACTTTCCCACTCCTACTTAGGCAGTCAATTGATTTGAATAAGTCCTTCATTATATTGTAAAACACTTTGTGTTAAACTGTAAAATGATAGTATTTTGAGTGCGAAATCTGACAACGTGTTAAGTACTTCTATCTCAGACCACTTAGAGCGATAACGCCTTCTGCTTTAGAACCTATTTGGATTTTCCCACTCCTACTTAGGCCTTCAATTGATTTGAACAAGTCCTTCACTATATTGAAAAACACTTTTTGTTAAACTGTATAAAGATAGTATTTTGAGTGCGAAATCTGACAACGTGTTAAGGAATTCTATCTGAGACCACTTGGAAGGATAATTCCCTCTAATTTAGAACCTTTTAGGACTTTCCCACTCCTACTTAGGCAGTCAATTGATTTGAATAAGTCCTTCATTATATTGTAAAACACTTTTTGTTAAACTGAAAAATGATAGTATTTTGAGTGCGAAATCTGACAACGTGTTAAGTAATTCTATCTGAGACCACTTGGAACGATAATTACTTCTACTTTAGAACCTATTTGAACTTTCCCACTCCCACTTAGGCGCTCAATTGATTTGAATAAGTCCTTCGCTATATTGAAAAACACTTTTTGTTAATCTGTATAAAGATAGTATCATGAGAGCGAAATCTGACAACGTGTTAAGTACTTCTATCTCAGACAATCTAGAACGATAGTTCTTTTGGCTTTAGAACCTATTTGGACTTTCCCACTCCTACTTAGGCCCTCAATTGATTTGAATAACTCCTTCGCTATATTGAAAAACACTTTTTGTTAAACTGTATAAAGATAGTATTATGAGAGCGAAATCTGACAACGTGTTAAGTACTTCTATCTCAGACATACTAGAACAATAAATCTTTCGGCTTTTGAACCTATTTGGACTTTCCCACTCCCACTTAGGCGCTCAATTGATTTGAATAAGTCCTTCGCTATATTGAAAAACACTTTTTGTTAAACTGTATAAAGATAGTATTTTGAGTGCGAAATCTGACAACGTGTTAAGTACTTCTATCTCAGACCTCTTAGAGCGATAACTCCTTCTGCTTTAGAACCTATTTGGACTTTCCCCACTCCTAGTTAGGCCTTCAATTGATTTGAATAAGTCCTTCACTATATTGAAAAACACTTTTTTAAACTGTATAGAGATAGTATTTTGAGTGCGAAATCTGACAACGTGTTAAGCACTTCTATCTCAGACCACTTAGAGCGATAACTTCTTCTGCTTTAGAACCTATTTCGACTTTCCCACTCCTAGTTAGGCCTTCAATTGATTTGAATAAGTCCTTCACTATATTGAAAAACACTTTTTGTTAAACTGTATAAAGATGGTATTTTGAGTGCGAAATCTGACAATGTGTTAAATAATTCTATCTGAGACCACTTGAAAAGATAATTTCTTCTACTTTAGAACCTATTTGGACTTTCCCCACTCCTAGTTAGGCCTTCAATTGATTTGAATAAGTCCTTCACTATACTGAAAAACACTTTTTTAAACTGTATAGAGAGAGTATTTTGAGTGCGAAATCTGACAACGTGTTAAGCACTTCTATCTCAGACCACTTAGAGCGATAACTCCTTCTGCTTTAGAACCTATTTGGACTTTCCCCACTCCTAGTTAGGCCTTCAATTGATTTGAATAAGTCCTTCACTATATTGAAAAGCACTTTTTGTTAAACTGTATAAAGATGGTATTTTGAGTGCGAAATCTGACAACGTGTTAAGTAATTCTATCTGAGACTACTTGAAACGATTTTTCCTTCTACTTTAGAACCTATTTGGAATTTCCCACTCCTACTTAGGCAGTCAACTGATTTGAATAAGTCCTTCCTTATATTGAAAAACACTTTTTGTTAAACTATAAAAAGATAGTATTTTTAGTGCGAAATCTGACAACGTGTTAAGTAATTCTATCTGCGACCACTTGGAACGATAAATCCTTCTACTTTAGAGCCTATTTGGATTTTCCTACTCCTAATTAGGCGGTCAATTGATTTCAATAAGTCCTTCACTATATTGAAAAACACTTTTTGTTAAACTGTATAAAGATAGTAATTTGAGTGCGAAATCTGACAACGTGTTAAGTACTTCTATCTCAGATCACTTGGAACGATAAATCCTTCTACTTTAGAACCTATTTGGATTTTCCTACTCCTACTTAGGCGGTCAATTGATTTGAATAAGTACTTCACTATATTGAAAAACACTTTTTGTTAAACTGTAAAAAGATAGTATTTTGAGTGCGAAATCTGACAACGTGTTAAGTAATTCTATCTGAGACCACTTGGAACGATATTTCCTTCTGCTTTAGAACCTATTTGGACTTTCCCACTCCTACTCAGGCCTTCAATTGATTTGAAAAAGTCCTTCGCTATATTGAAAAACACGTTTTTTAAACTGTATAAAGATAGTTTTTTGAGAGCGAAATCTGACAACGCGTTAAGTACTTCTATCTCAGACAAACTAGAACGATAATTCTTTCGGTTTTAGAACTTATTTGGACTTTCCCACTCATACTTAGGCGCTCAATTGATTTTAGTAAGTCCTTCACTATATTGAAAAACACTTTTTGTTAAACTGTATAAAGATAGTATTTTGAGTGCGAAATCTGACAACGTGTTAAGTACTTCAATCTCAGACCACTTAGAGTGATAACTCCTTCTGCTTTAGAACCTATTTGGACTTTCTCACTCCTACTTAGGCCTGCAATTGATTTGAATAAGTCCTTCACTATATTGAAAAACACTTTTTGTTAAACTGTATAAAGATAGTTTTTTGAGTGCGAAATCTGACAACGTGTTAAGTAATTCTATCTGGGAAAACTTGGAACGATAATTCCTACTACTTTAGAATCTATTTGGATTTTCCCACTCCTACTTAGGCAGTCAATTGATTTGAATAAGTCCTTCCTTATATTGAAAAATACTTTTGGTTAATCTGTAAAAAGATAGTAATTTGAGTGCGAAATCTGACAACGTGTTAAGTAATTCTGTCTTTGACTACTTGGAACAATAATTCCTTCTACTTTAGAACCTATTTGGACTTTCCCACTCCTACTTAGGCGGTCAATTGATTTGAATAAGTCCTTCATTATATTGAAAAACACTTTTTGTTAAACTGTAAAAAGATAGTATTTTGAGTGCGAAATCTGACAACGTGTTAAGTAATTCTATCTGAGACCACTTGGAACAATAATTCCTCCTACTTTAGAACCTATTTGGACTTTCCAACTCCCACTTAGGCGCTCAATTGATTTGAATAAGTCCTTCGCTATATTGAAAAACACTTTTTGTTAAACTCTATAAAGATAGTATCATGAGAGTGAAATCTGACAACGTGTTAAGTACTTCTATCTCAGACAAACTAGAACGATAAATCTTTTGACTTTAGAAACTATTTGGACTTTCCCACTCCTACTTAGGCGCTCAATTGATTTCAGTAAGTCCTTCACTATATTGAAAAACACTTTTTGCTAAACTATATAAAGATAGTATTTTGAGTGCGAAATCTGACAACGTGTTAAGTACTTCTATCTCAGACCACTTAGAACGATAATTCCTTCTGCTTTAGAACCTATTTGGACTTTCCCACTCCCACATAGGCGCTCAATTGATTTGAATAAGTCCTTCGCTATATTGAAAAACACTTTTTTGTTAAACTGTATAAAGATAGTATTTTGAGTGCGAAATCTGACAACGTGTTAAGTACTTCTATCTCAGACCACTTAGAGCCATAACTCCTTCTGCTTTAGAACCAATTTGGACTGTACCACTCCTACTTAGGCCTTCAATTGATTTGAATAAGTCCTTTGCTATATTGAAAAACACTTTTTGTTAAACTGTATAAAGATAGTATTTTGAGAGCGAAATCTGACAACGTGTTAAGTACTTCTATCTCAGACAAACTAGAACGATAATTCTTTCAGCTTTAGAACCTACTTGGACTTTCCCACTCCTACTTAGGCGCTCAATTGATTTCAATAAATCCTTCACTATATTGAAAAACACTTTTTGTTAAACTGTATAAAGACAGTATTTTGAGTGCGAAATCTGACAACGTGTTAAGTACTTCTATCTCAGACCACTTAGAGCCATAACTCCTTCTGCTTTGGAACCAATTTGGACTTTACCATTCCTACTTAGGCCTTCAATTGATTTGAATAAGTCCTTCGCTATATTGAAAAACACTTTGTTAAACTGTATAAAGATAGTATTTTGAGAGCGAAATCTGACAACGTGTTAAGTACTTCTATCTCAGACAAACTAGAACGATAATTCTTTCAGCTTTAGAACCTACTTGGACTTTCCCACTCCTACTTAGGCCTTCAATTGATTTGAATAAGTCCTTCGCTATATTGAAAAACACTTTGTTAAACTGTATAAAGATAGTATTTTGAGTGCGAAATCTGACAACGTGTTAAGTACTTCTATCTCAGACCACTTAGAGCCATAACTCCTTCTGCTTTAGAACCTATTTGGAATTTCCCACTCCTACTTAGGCCTTCAATTGATTTGAATAAGTCCTTCACTATATTGAAAAACAAAAAAAAAACACTTTGTTAAACTGTATAAAGATAGTATTTTGAGTGCGAAATCTGACAACGTGTTAAGTACTTCTATCTCAGACCACTTAGAACGATAACTCTTTTTGCTTTAGAACCTATTTGGACTTTCCCACTCCCACTTAGGCGCTCAATTGATTTGAATAAGTCCTTCGCTATATTGAAAAAAACACTTTTTTGTTAAACTGTATAAAGATAGTATTTTGAGTGCGAAATCTGACAACGTGTTAAGTACTTCTATCTCAGACCACTTAGAGCCATAACTCCTTCTGCTTTAGAACCTGTTTGGAATTTCCCACTCCTACTTTGGCCTTCAATTGATTTGAATAAGTCCTTCGCTATATTGAAAAACACTTTCTGTTAAACTGCATAAAGATAGTATTTTGAGAGCGAAATCTGACAACGTGTTAAGTACTTCTATCTCAGACCAACTAGAACGATAACTCTTTCAGCTTTAGAACCTACTTGGACTTTCCCACTCCTACTTAGGCGCTCAATTGATTTCAATAAATCCTTCACTATTTTGAAAAACACTTTTTGTTAAACTGTATAAAGACAGTATTTTGAGTGTAAAATCTGACAACATGTTAAGTACTTCTATCTCAGACCACTTAGAACGATAACTCTTTTTGCTTTAGAACCTATTTGCACTTTCCCACTCCCACTTAGGCGCTCAATTGATTTGAATAATTCCTTCGCTATATTGAAAAACACTTTTTGTTAAACTGTATAAAGATAGTATTTTGAGTGCGAAATCTGGCAACGTGTTAAGTACTTCAATCTCAGACCACTTAGAGTGATAACTCCTTCTGCTTTAGAACCTATTTGGACTTTCCCATTCCTACTTAGGCCTTCAATTGATTTGAATAAATCCTTCACTATATTGAAAAACACTTTTTGTTAAACTGTATAAAGATAGTATTTTGAGTGCGAAATCTGACAACGTGTCAAGTAATTCTATCTGGGAAAACTTGGAACGATAATTCCTCCTACTTTAGAACCTATTTGGATTTTCCCACTCCTACTTAGGCAGTCAATTGATTTGAATAAGTCCTTCCTTATATTGAAAAACACTTTTGTTAAACTGTAAAAAGATAGTATTTTGAGTGCGAAATCTGACAACGTGTTAAGTACTTCTATCTCAGACCACTTAGAGCCATAACTCCTTCTGCTTTAGAACCTATTTGGACTTTCCCACTCCTACTTAGGCCTTCAATTGAATTGAATAAGTCCTTCGCTATATTGAAAAACACTTTTTGTTAAACTGTATAAAGATAGTATTTTGAGAGCAAAATCTGACAACGTGTTAAGTACTTCTATCTCAGACAAACTAGAACGATAATTCTTTCAGCTTTAGAACCTACTAGGACTTTCCCACTCCTACTTAGGCGCTCAGTTGATTTCAATAAATCCTTCACTATATTGAAAAACACTTTTTGTTAAACTGTATAAAGACAGTATTTTGAGTGCGAAATCTGACAACGTGTTAAGTACTTCTATCTCAGACAACCTAGAACGATAATCCCTTGGGCTTTAGAACCTATTTGAACTTTGCCACTCCTACTTAGGCCCTCAATTGATTTGAATAAGTCCTTCGCTATATTGAAAAACACTTTTTGTTAAACTGTATAAAGATAGTATTATGAGAGCGAAATCTGACAACGTGTTAAGTACTTCTATCTCAGACAAACTAGAACGATAATTCTTTCTGCTTTAGAACCTATTTGGACTTTCCCACTCCCACTTAGGCGCTCAATCGATTTGAGTAAGTCCTTCACTAGATTGAAAAACAAAAAAACACACTTTGTTAAACTGTATAAAGATAGTATTTTGAGTGCGAAATCTGACAACGTGTTAAGTATTTCTATCTCAGACAACCTAGAACGATAATCCCTTGGGCTTTAGAACCTATTTGAACTTTGCCACTCCTACTTAGGCGCTCAATTGATTTCAGTAAGTCCTTCACTATATTGAAAAACACTTTTTGTTAAACTGTATAAAGACAGTATTTTGAGTGCGAAATCTGACAACGTGTTAAGTACTTCTATCTCAGACAACCTAGAACGATAATCCCTTGGGCTTTAGAACCTATTTGAACTTTGCCACTCCTACTTAGGCGCTCAATTGATTTCAGTAAGTCCTTCACTATATTGAAAAACACTTTTTGTTAAACTGTATAAAGATAGTATTTTGAGAGCGAAATCTGACAACGTGTTAAGTACTTCTATCTCAGACAAACTAGAACGATAATTCTTTCAGCTTTAGAACCTACTAGGACTTTCCCACTCCTACTTAGGCGCTCAGTTGATTTCAATAAATCCTTCACTATATTGAAAAACACTTTTTGTTAAACTGTATAAAGACAGTATTTTGAGTGCGAAATCTGACAACGTGTTAAGTACTTCTATCTCAGACAACCTAGAACGATAATCCCTTGGGCTTTAGAACCTATTTGAACTTTGCCACTCCTACTTAGGCGCTCAATTGATTTCAGTAAGTCCTTCACTATATTGAAAAACACTTTTTGTTAAACTGTATAAAGATAGTATTTTGAGAGCGAAATCTGACAACGTGTTAAGTACTTCTATCTCAGACAAACTAGAACGATAATTCTTTCAGCTTTAGAACCTACTAGGACTTTCCCACTCCTACTTAGGCGCTCAGTTGATTTCAATAAATCCTTCACTATATTGAAAAACACTTTTTGTTAAACTGTATAAAGACAGTATTTTGAGTGCGAAATCTGACAACGTGTTAAGTACTTCTATCTCAGACAACCTAGAACGATAATCCCTTGGGCTTTAGAACCTATTTGAACTTTGCCACTCCTACTTAGGCGCTCAATTGATTTCAGTAGGTCCTTCACTATATTGAAAAACACTTTTTGTTAAACTGTATAAAGACAGTATTTTGAGTGCGAAATCTGACAACGTGTTAAGTACTTCTATCTCAGACAACCTAGAACGATAATCCCTTGGGCTTTAGAACCTATTTGAACTTTGCCACTCCTACTTAGGCGCTCAATTGATTTCAGTAAGTCCTTCACTATATTGAAAAACACTTTTTGTTAAACTGTATAAAGATAGTATTTTGAGAGCGAAATCTGACAACGTGTTAAGTACTTCTATCTCAGACAAACTAGAACGATAATTCTTTCAGCTTTAGAACCTACTAGGACTTTCCCACTCCTACTTAGGCGCTCAGTTGATTTCAATAAATCCTTCACTATATTGAAAAACACTTTTTGTTAAACTGTATAAAGACAGTATTTTGAGTGCGAAATCTGACAACGTGTTAAGTACTTCTATCTCAGACAACCTAGAACGATAATCCCTTGGGCTTTAGAACCTATTTGAACTTTGCCACTCCTACTTAGGCGCTCAATTGATTTCAGTAAGTCCTTCACTATATTGAAAAACACTTTTTGTTAAACTGTATAAAGATAGTATTATGAGAGCGAAATCTGACAACGTGTTAGGTACTTCTATCTCAGACCACTTAGAACAATAATTCCTTCTGCTTTAGAACCTATTTGGACTTTCCCACTCCCACTTAGGCGCTCAATCGATTTGAGTAAGTCCTTCACTAAATTGAAAAACAAAAAAACACACTTTGTTAAACTGTATAAAGATAGTATTTTGAGTGCGAAATCTGACAACGTGTTAAGTATTTCTATCTCAGACAACCTAGAACGATAATCCCTTGGGCTTTAGAACCTATTTGAACTTTGCCACTCCTACTTAGGCGCTCAATTGATTTCAGTAAGTCCTTCACTATATTGAAAAACACTTTTTGTTAAACTGTATAAAGATAGTATTATGAGAGCGAAATCTGACAACGTGTTAGGTACTTCTATCTCAGACCTTTTAGAACAATAATTCCTTCTGCTTTAGAACCTATTTGGAATTTCCCACTCCCACTTAGGCGCTCAATCGATTTGAGTAAGTCCTTCACTAGATTGAAAAACAAAAAAACACACTTTGTTAAACTGTATAAAGATAGTATTTTGAGTGCGAAATCTGACAACGTGTTAAGTAATTCTATCTCAGACTACTTAGAACGATAATTCTTTCTGCTTTAGAACCTGTTTGGACTTTCCCACTCCCACTTAGGCGCTCAATTGATTTGAATAAGTCCTTCACTATATTGAAAAACACTTTGTTAAACTCTATAAAGATAGTATTTTGAGTGCGAAATCTGACAACGTGTTAAGTACTTCTATCTCAGACCACTTAGAACAATAATTTCTTCTGCTTTAGAACCTATTTGGACTTTCCCACTCCCACTTAGGCGCTCAATTGATTTGAATAAGTCCTTCACTATATTGAAAAACACTTTGTTAAACTCTATAAAGATAGTATTTTGAGTGCGAAATCTGACAACGTGTTAAGTACTTCTATCTCAGACCACTTAGAACAATAATTTCTTCTGCTTTAGAACCTATTTGGACTTTCCCACTCCCATTTAGCCGCTCAATTGATTTGAACAAGTCCTTCACTAGATTGAAAAACAAAAAAAAACACTTTGTTAAACTGTATAAAGATAGTATTTTGAGTGCGAAATCTGACAACGTGTTGAGTACTTCTATCTCAGACCACTTAGAACAATAATTTCTTCTGTTTTAGAACCTATTTGGAATTTCCCACTCCCACTTAAGCGCTCAATTGATTTGAATAAGTCCTTCACTATATTGAAAAACACTTTTTGTTAAACTGTATAAAGATAGTATTTTGAGAGCGAAATCTGACAACGTGTTAAGTAATTCTATCTGAGATCACTTGGAATGATAATTCCTTCTACTTTAGAACCTATTTGGACTTTCCCACTCCCACTTAGGTGCTCAATTGATTTGAATAAGTCCTTCACCATATTGAGAAACACTTTGTTAAACTGTATAAAGATAGTATTTTGAGTGCGAAATCTGACAATGTGTTAACTACTTCTATCTCAGACCACCTAGAACAATAATTTTTTCGGCGTTAGAACCTATTTGGACTTTTCCACTCCAACTTAGGCGCTCAATTGATTTGAATAAGTCCTTCACTATATTGAAAAACACTTTGTTAAACTCTATAAAGATAGTATTTTGAGTGCGAAATCTGACAACGTGTTAAGTACTTCTATCTCAGACCACTTAGAACAATAATTTCTTCTGCTTTAGAACCTATTTGGACTTTCCCACTCCCACTTAGGCGCTCAATTGATTTGAATAAGTCCTTCACTATATTGAAAAACACTTTGTTAAACTCTATAAAGATAGTATTTTGAGTGCGAAATCTGACAACGTGTTAAGTACTTCTATCTCAGACCACTTAGAACAATAATTTCTTCTGCTTTAGAACCTATTTGGACTTTCCCACTCCCATTTAGCCGCTCAATTGATTTGAACAAGTCCTTCACTAGATTGAAAAACAAAAAAAAACACTTTGTTAAACTGTATAAAGATAGTATTTTGAGTGCGAAATCTGACAACGTGTTGAGTACTTCTATCTCAGACCACTTAGAACAATAATTTCTTCTGTTTTAGAACCTATTTGGAATTTCCCACTCCCACTTAAGCGCTCAATTGATTTGAATAAGTCCTTCACTATATTGAAAAACACTTTTTGTTAAACTGTATAAAGATAGTATTTTGAGAGCGAAATCTGACAACGTGTTAAGTAATTCTATCTGAGATCACTTGGAATGATAATTCCTTCTACTTTAGAACCTATTTGGACTTTCCCACTCCCACTTAGGTGCTCAATTGATTTGAATAAGTCCTTCACCATATTGAGAAACACTTTGTTAAACTGTATAAAGATAGTATTTTGAGTGCGAAATCTGACAATGTGTTAACTACTTCTATCTCAGACCACCTAGAACAATAATTTTTTCGGCGTTAGAACCTATTTGGACTTTTCCACTCCAACTTAGGCGCTCAATTGATTTGAATAAGTCCTTCACTATATTGAAAAACAAAAAAAAACACTTTGTTAAACTGTATAAAGATAGTATTTTGAGTGCGAAATCTGACAACGTGTTAAGTACTTCTCTCTCAGAACACCTAGAACAAAACTTTTTTCGGCGTTAGAACCTATTTGGAATTTCCCACTCCCACTTAGGCGCTCAATTGATTTGAATAAGTCCTTCACTATTTTGAAAAACACTTTTTGTTAAACTGTATAAAGATAGTATTTTGAGAGTGAAATCTGACAACGTGTTAAGTAGTTTTATCTGAGACCACTTGGAACGATAATTCCTTCTGCTTTAGAAGCTAATTGGACTTTCCCACTCCCACTGAGGTGCTCAATTGATTTGAATAAGTCCTTCACTATATTGAGAAACAATTTGTTAAACTGTATAAAGATAGTATTTTGAGTGCGAAATCTGACAATGTGTAAACTACTTCTATCTCAGATCACCTAGAACAAAAATTTCTTCGGTGTTAGAACCTATTTGGACTTTTCCACTCCCACTTAGGCGCTCAATTGATTTGAATAAGTCCTTCACTATATTGAGAAACAATTTGTTAAACTGTATAAAGATAGTATTTTGAGTGCGAAATCTGAAAACGTGTTGAGTACTTCTATCTCAGATCACCTAGAACAAAAATTTCTTCGGTGTTAGAACCTATTTGGACTTTTCCACTCCCACTTAGGCGCTCAATTGATTTGAATAAGTCCTTCACTATATTGAGAAACAATTTGTTAAACTGTATAAAGATAGTATTTTGAGTGCGAAATCTGACAACGTGTTGAGTACTTCTATCTCAGACCACTTAGAAAGATAATTTCTACTGCTTTAGAACCTATTTGGAATTTGCCACTCCCACTTAGGCGCTCAATCGATTTGAATAAGTCCTTCGATATTGAAAAACACTTTTTGTTAAACTGTATAAAGATAGTATTTTGAGAGCGAAATCTGACAACATGTTAAGTAATTCTATCTGAGACCACTTGGAACGATAATTCCTTCTACTTTAGAACCTATTTGGAATTTCCCACTCCCACTTAGGCGCTCAATTGATTTGAATAAGTCCTTCACTATATTGAAGAACACTTTTTGTTAAACTGTATAAAGATAGTATTTTGAGTGCGAAATCTGACAACGTGTTAAGTACCTCTATCTCAGACCACTTAGAACGATAAGTTCTTCTGCTTTAGAACCTAATTGGAATTTCCCACTCCCACTTAGGCGCTCAATTGATTTGAATAAGTCCTTCACTATATTGAAAATCACTTTTTGTTAAACTGTATAAAGATAGTATTTTGAGAGCGAAATCTGACAACGTGTTAGGTAATTCTATCTGAGACCACTTGGAACGATAATTCCTTCTACTTTAGAACCTATTTGGACTTTCCCACTCCCACTTAGGTGCTCAATTGATTTGAATAAGTCCTTCACTATATTGAGAAACACTTTGTTAAACTGTATAAAGATAGTATTTTGAGTGCGAAATCTGACAATGTGTTAACTACTTCTATCTCAGACCACCTAGAACAATAATTTCTTAGGCTTTAGAACCTATTTGGACTTTCCCACTCCCACTTAGGCGCTCAATTGATTTGAATCAGTCCTTCACTATATTGAATAACAAAAAAAACACTTTGTTAAACTGTATAAAGATAGTATTTTGAGTGCGAAATCTGACAACGTGTTAAGTACTTCTATCTCAGACCACTTAGAACGATAGTTTCTTCTGCTTTAGAACCTATTTGGAATTTCCCACTCCCACTTAGGAGCTCAATTGATTTGAATAAGTCCTTCACTATATTGAAAATCACTTTTTGTTAAACTGTATAAAGATAGTATTTTGAGAGCGAAATCTGACAACGTGTTAGGTAATTCTATCTGAGACCACTTGGAACGATAATTCCTTCTACTTTAGAACCTATTTGAACTTTCCCACTCCCACTTAGGTGCTCAATTGATTTGAATAAGTCCTTCACTATATTGAGAAACACTTTGTTAAACTGTATAAAGATAGTATTTTGAGTGCGAAATCTGACAATGTGTTAACTACTTCTATCTCAGACCACCTAGAACAATAATTTTTTAGGCTTTAGAACCTATTTGGACTTTCCCACTCCCACTTAGGCGCTCAATTGATTTGAATAAGTCCTTCACTATATTGAAAAACAAAAAAAAACACTTTGTTAAACTGTATAAAGATAGTATTTTGAGTGCGAAATCTGACAACGTGTTAAGTACTTCTATCTCAGACCACTTAGAACAATAATTTTTTCTGCTTTAGAACCTATTCGGAATTTCCCACTCCCACTTAGGCGCTCAATTGAGTTGAATAAGTCCTTCACTATATTGAAAAACACTTTTTGTTAAACTGTTATAAAGATAGTATTTTGAGTGCGAAATCTGACAACGTGTTATGTACTTCTATCTCAGACCACTTAGAACGATAATTCCTTCTGCTTTAGAACCTATTTGGACTTTCCCACTCCCACTTAGGCGCTCAATTGATTTGAATAAGTCCTTCACTATATTGAAAAGCACTTTTTGTTAAACTGTATTAAGATAGTATTTTGAGCGCGAAATCTGACAACGTGTTAAGTACGAGTCACGAGCGGCCCGGAAAGTAGTTTCGAACACGAAACAAATAGTCGCGGTTCGAATGGTGCCAAAGTTATTGCGCTGCGTTTAGCGGTTCGCTTGTGGTTTTGTAATTTTCATTTTCTACGAATGCGAAAATTGGGTTAATTTGGTGTTTCGCAACTTAAACTAAAAGAAAGGTTTGATCTAGATGTTTGCTTTAATTCAAAGAGTCAGAGAAAATACAGGCACTATTAGAGCTGCTTAACTTCAGCTATCCAATTCTAACTTGTCCTGACAAAGATTAGTTTAATAGCACCTCACTTCAATATTTAAACTAAATATTTACAGTTTAATGATAATCAAGTAACCTCTTAAAAGGGTAGTAGCTCTAATGACAGGTCACGATAACCTCATGATCATGAGGCGTAGCTGCATGAGCATGACACACCCACACGTTGAGAGAGAGAAAAAAAATGCATGTTTCATGAGTTTTGATATTTTCAGTCTTTGTTATGTCTTCTGATAAGTGTGCGCGTTCGTCGGTAGTTGAAAGGCTATCTGTCGACGACACCTGCTATAATTACGGCATTGCAGCTCAAATCTGGGAGTTGGTGGTCGAGTCGGGCAAGTTTGAGGAGGCGCCGCTCATCACCAAAGAGGATGTGGAGCAAGAGAGGGTGCGGCTTGGGAAGGTGCCGGCCCCAATGATGAAGCTTGCCTCGGAAGAAGCTCAGGTTTGTTATTCTACTTCCTCCTTGATTGTTCCTCTTTGTTCTTCTCCTTGTTGTTGTTGGCTTGAGCACATGATATCAAAACTTGTTGTCAGAATAAAAATAACTGTTTTTGTTACAGGCAGCTGCGGTGGCGACGACTGGTCGAGGGAGCTACCGACAGTTGTTGGGCAGTGTGGAGGATCCTCGGCCAGACTGGGCGTTTGAGCGGACAACCATTTACGAGGGCGTGTACCCTCTGTTGAGGAAGAAACCTAGCAACGCTCCGCAGCTGTATGAGTTCGAGGTGTTTGGCGGGGATCAACTTCCTGATGCATCGCTCCTGGTTGCTGATGGCCCATCATGGAGAGGTCCTCATCTTGATGAGATCCCTGAATTGTTCCCGACGTTGGCTGTGCTTCTCAGGGGTCTCAAGCTTTGGATCTTCTCCTCTACTAACCGCACAACAACGAAGTTTTGGATCAACCAGGAGTTTGATCTGCACTCGATGTTCGAGTTCCTGCAGGTAATAATTGTGTGTATTTCAACCAAATAATGAGTGATTAACCCGCATGAATACTAATCCGCTTGTTTGACCTGTGGCTGTAGTTTGCATGTTGTGAAGGGTGATGGCGCAGCTGGCTTCTCCTTTTGTGTGCAGCGTCCTGGTGAGACGGTTTTCATGGAGAAGACAGTTGGTCACTGTGTCCTGACGGTGAGCGGCATTCCTCGGGAGTTCAAGGACTTCAGGGCCGAGGATGTCGGCGCAGTGCTCCTATCCTCTTGGCTAGTGAGCTCCCGGACGGACGGTGACGAGCCCACCCTGCAGAAGTCTTGGTACTTCGCTCCTGGCCATCGGAAACGGCAGGCGACTGCTGAGTCGAAGAAGTACAAGAAGAAAATGAAGTCAAAATTTGGGCGAAAAGGGAGCCGATGACTAAGTAAGAAATTATTTTACTGCACTCTCTTGTGATGTGAGAAATTAGTTAGCACCGAACTGACTATAAATAGTTAAAACAAACACTAGTTTTATTAAAATGTTAATGTTACATTTTGCTAATCCACGGTATATAGTGTAGTATTAAGGTAAAAATCTGTGTAATATGTTGCGAAGTTTGTGAACCACCTGGCAAAAATGATCATAACAATCTGCACAACGAGGAGAGATAGATAAGCATGTCATTGAGAATTCAAGTTTTTCCGAAGAGCAGGGGTTTTGTAATTTATAAATTTAAAATCACTGCATTTTTGTGAAAATCGGTGTTATGAAATTTCAAAAGCATATAACTTTGAAAGTAATAATTCATTCACCATGGAAAATAGATCATGACAATCAGCAGACCTAGGAGAATTGAGATCATTATTGATGAAATTAGCACAATTCTTCAAAGCTCAGGGTTTTGTAATTTGCAATTGATACCTCGAAAATTAGCATCAAATATGTAATTATCAACAAAAAATTTTTTTATGTATTTAGTTTTATTATTAGCTAATAAGAAAGCACTTGGATATTATGTTAATGATAAACAGAAAGATAGAATGAATACTCTTTTTTGTAAGTTTTAAAATTTTGATTTTCTTTTTCAGAGCTTGTCAAGTCATCAAATCTGTCAACTCTATGAAAACAGCCAGTAACCGACAACTGCGTTGATGGAATCAGTCTTTTGTTTACAGATGTTTGAAATCATTCAGCAGTTGTGTTTGTATTTATCGCAATTATATATAGTGCCTATAAATTATTCTTGCTTCGTCCTATTGGTGCTATTTATGTTAAATTAAGATTCAATTGAAACATGTTTTTTCAAAGACAAAAGGAACGAAAGTTTAAATGTTCTGAGAATGAAGTTCAGCACCTTAGCTTGTTGTTGCAATCATGTTAAACAGTAACGATAACATTACATAGGGGCCCTTTATTTAAAGTTAGTAAATTCAACAAATTATTTCCAGATTGCAAAATGTTTCGATTGTACTTGGGTGTTTTGCTTTTTTGTGGATTGATTTACTGCGCGAATGAAAAATTTGAACTGTTGGAAGAGCTATGGGAGCACAGACAGCACTTAGAATGGAAATGTTGCGAAGGGAAGGAGTTGTTGTACTTAGACGGAAATTTGTTGGCAGAAAATGTTCACAGTCAGAAAGTTATTGGAAAGCCAAATAAAGCGCTGTTGTTGATGATGTTGTTTACTGCATTTGTTTTATAGACTGTAGCTCTTTGAATTTTGTGCGTTGTGTTAGATACTTTTAGAAACCATACATCAGAGACCTTTAGCAAATTTCAATTGCTGTCAAACAGAATCAGACTTTTTTAAAGCACCGTTTTAAAACTTTGTTTTTAGATTTTAGATGGAAATACAATTTAGGATACAGCACAAATGTTTTATTCTAGACTACATATAGAGCATCGTCAAAAAAAGTTTGGTGATCACAAGTGTGAATCACCTAGGGTAGGATAAATCCCACCAAGTTTTTCGGGAGACCCTTTAGGAATATTATTGTTGGCACTGGGGTCATTGGGGTTAAAACTTAGTAACTGCGTTTGTAATCGAGAAAGTGCTATAACAACACTTTTTTTCAATAGGCGGTGGTTTTGATGATTTTTTAAATATTCAAAATCTGCGTCAGAAACGATAATAATTGGTTTCGATTTAATAGTCGTTTTGTCAATTTGAAGGCGAACGGGGAAACGTTTATGAACTTCTTGATATCTGTGGAATAAATAGCTTATAAGGAGATGCAAAAGGAAGGAAGTTACAAACATAACAGCTCCAAAAACTAAATATGGTGTCCAGCTTACTGTATTATCAAATTTGGCATCAAGTTGAGGTTGAAACCTTTTCATGTTAGTAAGGATAGGTTGAGTTATTTCTTCAAGGGCGTCTAGGCTTCGCTTTTTGTGTTGTGGTACCTGTACGAGTTGCAGTTGTACTTGTTCAATGAGATGAGTTCTGGCCATATCCAAATCTTTGATTTGTGGCATGTCATCAATGGGTGGTAGTTTGTTAAACAGAAAGGCAAGAGGAATTGGCAAGGCAAGATCTAGAACTGTTGAATCAGTATTCTGACATGTTGACCAGTCAGCGCGCAGTTGAATGTTGGGAACCTCCATTTCTTGACCACAACTAAGAATGACAATGCAGATTTTGCAACCACTTCTGTGCTCCTTGTTAAGTGGATGTGTTGAATTGGAGGCAGTTGTTGACATTATGAAGTCTTCCAAGGCACTTGTGATCAACCACCAACCATGACCCAAGGATTGAGCCTTTTCTTTTAGCGGAAGTTGAACATTGCGGTTTCGGCAAACTTCTAAAGCAGACAAAGAATCTTTTTAAAAGCGAAGTCGCCAAGCAAGAATCCTTAGATTTTTCCATAGGAAAAGACGAAAAACAGATTGAATAAGACTTTGATCCTATACACTCTTCTAAATCAAAAGCAGTAAGCAATGCTGCTTCATGTTGGTTTTCAGTTACCGCTATATACTCTGTTTCCAAGTCCCATATTGTTGCTCTGATCGAATCAGTCGTCGGCATCGGCAGAGGAATAGCGTGAAAAACATCTAAAACTGTTTCGCCTGCAGAAAACGGAATTGATAGTGTGAACATTAAACCAAAATCAGTTGAAATAACATTTGAAAACAGTTTAGTTTCGTAATAAGACATGATGTTTGCTATCGGAATTGACAAAGTTAACCGGCTAGCTGTAAACTGAGAACGTATTACAAAGCTTTGCAAGATCTCGACAAGAACACGTTTAGGTATCAGCGATAAAGGTAGCATTTCTTCAGCAATAGCAGGTGAAGCTGTAAAAAGATTCATCTTAAAAGCATACAAGGAATTCCGATAAGATCTCAAGTTAGTTTAAACAGATCCTAAAATAGAGTTTAGGAGAGAAAGTTGATGATTAGTTTCACCTCTAACATACAGAAGTTGGTCACAGTATCTCATTAAGTGAATGCTCTCGGTCAACACTTGAAACTGTTTCTGCAAAATCTTAGCATTTTGTGATTGAATATCCATTAAATGTTTTACGAAGCTTTACGAAGTTCATGAATTTCTTTACCAACAATGAAAAACTTTTCATTCGTGATGTTCTGAACTGCGGTCCATTGCTCTTGCGCTGCATTGATATATCCAATTGATTCTTTGATTGCCTTTCTATTTTGCTCAGCCAACTCATTGCATCCACCAAAGATCCTCCCAAGGGTACATGACAACTTATTTTCGAGTCCAAGTCCAAGACCAAAAATTCCAGCACCAGCACCAGCCATTATTGCAAAAGGAACAGCTCGGGTATGTCTTGAATGAGCTCTATGATCAGTAACAGAATTTGGATAAAGAGAGCTCACCTCAAGACGGAGAAGTTCCAAATCCTGTTTCACTCGTATCTGTTCAGCCAAAACTTCTTGTAGTATCCAGTTTGAACTGAAGTTCAATGAAGTGATGTTACTGTAGTCCAATTTGCAACCATAGTTAGGAATGTTCCATAACTCGTCCACTTTATTAGCAATTTTGTGAACGAATTTGTCAATTTGAGAATCAAAAACAGGAAAAGGCAAAACAAATTGTAGTTTTTCAAAATTTTCGGCTAAGAAAATTTTTCGATGATAGTTAAAAACAACACCATTGTGATTTGAATCAGGTACTGCACGTATATTGTGCAATAAAATCAGTAAAAGCCAAAAGAAGTTGATTACTCCCATTTGAAATTTGTCGACTTAAAATCAAAAGAAGTTTCAACTTTGGAGTTTGACAAAAAATACCGATTAAGAAGATCAATTGATATTGACTGAGATTCAGATTATATTGAATAAAATTAGAGAGCAAATGTTGAACAAACACATTTGGACTTTGTTTTCACCAAACAAAAGGACAGTTGATAAAGGGGGAGTTTAATCAACAATAAAGTTTAAGGGGGCGTTATGAAGTGTAACATTTAATCTAAGAGTTCATGTTTACTTACTTTGAACTCGATTGACATCTCCTGACAAGATTGAAATTCCTGTGAAGTTCATATGCTCTGTTTGTTCCTGAGCGGGGATCACTCTGTGGTGAAAAGGGCAAAGGGCGTCGTGTCTTTTGCGGTTGTGTTTGTTGAACTGGTAGCATTCGGGCATTGGCAAATATTCCACCAGGTTGAGCTGGAGGGTCAATGAAGATATTGGCTCCAACATCTATGACATCCGGTTGTAAAAGTTCATCAGGGGCTGTAGTGCCTCCTACAATGAATGCGTCTGGGTCATCAGGTTGAGGCAGAAATTGAGCATGAAAATTAGGATCTTGATTTTGTATTTCAGCTGCTGCTGGTTCATTTAGTTCAACAGCAGGTAATTCGGCTGCAGATTGAACAGCTGGGGCAACAGCTACTGGGGGTGCTAAGGGAGCTGCTGCTCGATTGAGACATTGAAAGCCAAAGACCACTGTATGGCCTGGTTTTGCTGGATAACCAACAATTGGTTCTTAAGCAATCATTTGATCAAGCACGCTATCAGTTATTTCAGGTTCAGACATTCGCTGAGTTGATGGATCAGGGACAAAATTTTTTGAATCGACATTAGGTAGATCAATGATTTCGTACTTAGGCGAAATAGGACGCAGGCGCATTCGATTAACACATTGAGTATGATTAGAATTAAATTTACGCACCATATAGTTGGAGTTTGTTAAAACATTTTCTACACGATACAAAGGCAAACCATTTAGTGATTGACTTACCAGCAAAATCACTAGTGGTCACAAGTTTTGGATTTAGTAAAAGACAATAACTATGGAGTGATAGTGGCTTAGCATTTGCCTTTTTGTCATAGATTTTGTGATATTTTTGATATGCAAGTAATGAATTATCACGTGCAGTTGCAAAAGCTCTATGCAGGTTCTCTTGGGTGTCGTCGAGAAAATCATGTGTAGGTGTCAAGTTTTTGAGAGCAACATTGTTGTAGCGATAGTCAATTGGTTTGAATGGATCTCTGCCAAGTAATAACAGGGATGGTGTACAACCCAGAGATGAGTGATATGATGTGTTAAAGACAATATCAACATAATTATGCCAGTCTTTAGCTGATGAATCCTCATAATACTCATAATTCGCTTCACAGTTGCGTGACTGCGCTCAATAGCACCAATAGTTTGTGGATGTTTGACAGTTGCAAATTTAAGGTTGATTTCAAGTAATGAACACAATTCTAGCATCATTTTAGAAGTGAAAACAGTTCCTAAGTCACATAAAATAGTGGGTGGCAAGTATGAGTGTTGCATAAATAAATGAAACAAATGACCTGCAACAGTTTCAGCACTAGCATTTCGGATAGGAATGGCAAACAAATAACGACTAAAAACGTCCATTGCTGTTAGAATATGAGTATATCCTTGAGATGGTTTCAATTTTCCTACAAGATCAACCAAAAAAATCGCCAGTGCAAAAAAATCGCCAGGATAGCACTGCTGAGATGCAACAGAAAGCATTTGTGATCTAAGGTCTTATTAACAGCTTTGCAGGCATGAGGAACAGTTTTTGATATAATCTAATAGCACTTCAGTGAAGTTAGGAAAATGAAACCTTTTACGGAATTCAGAAGCTTTCGCTTTGATACCTAAATGGCCACTGAACCTGCTATTGTGAATCCTACACAATAATTCTTTACGCAATTGCTTGGGAACCACAAATTGATTGTTCAAAACTTTTCCCGTACGATCATAAAACTTTCTATAAAGAATACCATTTTTGACAAGTAGGCGCTGTAAATGCTTACAATACTTTTGTAGCTCATCATTAAAGTATGGATAGTCCGGTTTCTTTGATTGTTGGATCCAGTCAATGACAATTCATATGTTCAGATCTTTGTGCTGCTCTTCTATGAGGTTCAATGGCTGATTGTCATCGTGAAACTCAAATTCATCCAAAGGGTTTCGTTCTGCCAAAGAATTCAATTCGAGGTCGCACAAGATTTCACTGATTTCCACGTCCAGGTCACATATTTAAAAGTCATCATCTTCGTAACATTGCAGGGCTGTCAGGCTATTATCCCGTACGGAAGGTTTCATTTCCACTTCTACTCCATGAATTGGCATCTTGGTTGATATTTTGAGACTCAATTTCGTTGACGGATTAATGTGAATTCGAGATAAAAAGTCAGCTGCGGTATTGGCGGGGCCAGGGACATGTCCAAGAACAAAATTGAACTTCAAATCATGGTCAACTGCGTTCCCAAGTGCCGCTGGAATTGTTTTAGCTTGGAATAATGACGTTAAGCTTTTGATATCGGTTAAAACTAAAATCGGTTTCGTCGCTCCCCATAAGATATGGGCAAGGGTGTCAGAAGCAAAATGAACGCCTAGAAATTCCTTAGCATAAATAGACAGCTTTAGCTGAGTAGCGTTAAAAAAATCTTTGAACCGAAAGCTACTGGTGCATAAAAATTGTGCTCAACATCACCTTTTTGAACATAATCTTCAACCATAAGAACATATCCAGCCGAATAATATCTAGCGTCTGCTAAAATAACGTACTGCAAATCTGGTTTTGGTAGTCGAAGAGTAACTTTACACGAGTTTTCCAACATTTTAGTCAAGTCTTTCAAACAAGTGTGATGTTCGTTTGTAATTTCAAAAGGCGTATCGTTTTTTGTCAATTGATAAAATGCCAAAAGCTTGTCAGCTAATTTAGGCATATAGTGGCGGAAATACTGGAAAATTCCAATCAAACGTTTTGTTTGTTTTACATTTTTAGGCATTTTAATCGTTGACAGGAACTTATCAACCTTACTTTTGTTAGGCATTGTTCCTTCGGAACTTATTGAACGACCTAAAAATGTAATGCTTGGTACTCCTATTTCACATTTTTCCATCGAAAGTTTCAAACCTGAACGGCGAATACAATGAAAAATGCTTTCTAGATTGGAATACAATTCGTCGAAATTGTGAGCAGCGGTGCCAAGCTCGTCAACGTATTGAAAACATTGGTCATTTGCAATACATGGGTCAAGATACTTAGGCATGAAGGAACTAAATGATCTTACAGAGCGACTTAGTCCTTGCGCTAATCATGTGTAGGCAAAAGTTCTCGATGCAAAATTGAAAGCAAGTAGTTGAACGGAAAGGGAGTCTGCCATTTTTACAGCATAGTACGCTTGGCAACAATCTAATTTTGCAAAAAAGGCTTTTACCGGGTAAATGGATACCAACATCCTCGAGCGTTGAAATTGGAAAATTATTCGAATTACAATCATGGCAAATTGAATGGTTAACACGTCTAAGGTCGACAAGCAAACGGAGTTTGCCGGATGTTTTGGGTTGCGCAAAAAGAGGACTTGAATATTTTGAACACAGCAAAGTTGTAATAATTCCAAAATATTGCATTATTGCAAGATCGACTAAAAATTCTCCACGCAGATGAATTGGAGTTGGGGGACTTTGCGTGTAAACGGGTTTGGGTTTTTCCGGCGTAAGTTTGATTTTGAACTCGTCGTTTCCACCAACATCGAAACGATGTCTGGCAAAATATCATTAAATTCGATTAAAAAATCCTCGGCTTTGGATTTTTGCTCAACATTCAGTACAGATTTATTCCAATTAAAATTACTTAAAAATTTAAGTTTTTGTTCTTGACATTGTAAAGGATCAAGCTTTTCAAGTTGTTTCAGTTTTACCAAAGTTTCGAAATTTCTTTTATGAATTCCTGTCAAGTTTTGCGATGACGAACAGGTTTCGGGTGTAGGGAACCAAAATTCGTTTTTGAGAAAGGGATCAACTTTTTCATGAATTGTTACTAGCTCATTAAGTTGAAAATTGTCTAAACTAAACAAACTAGGATCAGTTGGTTGAATATATTCGGCTTGTTTTGCGGTTAAAATTGTAAATTTGGCAATGGCTGTGTATTTGGCTACTGTAATTGCTATTGGAGTAACATTAAGAAGGGCAATTTCTGTTTCACAATTCTTCAGTTTGGACAGGGAACCTGTTAAGCATAACCCCGAACTCTTTTCAAAACCAGCATTAGGCTCGACTATTCCTATGATTTCTTCAGAGAATTTTTTATCTATTGCGCACTTCAATACTTCCCGACTGTGTGGTTGAATAGTAATCTTTTGAGCACTTTTTAGCGCAAATTTGTTCTTATGGTGAATAGTTTTCTTAGAGCCGTTGGCTTTGGCCACAGAGTTAATTTTCAAAGTAATATCGGGCAAAAGGAGCTTACAGGACTTAAGATCAATTAAAATATCAATTCGTTCAAAAAAGGGTAAACCTAGAATTGGTTTGTTCATTTTTGGCAAAGTTAAAAATTGCTCAGTGAATGGTTGATTAGCTAGAGTAAAAGAAATATTAACTAGGCCTAAAGTTTTTGCATAGGATCCGTTAGCCACTTTTACAACAGGGAATGGATTGGATGGTAAGTTTTCGATGCTTGTTGGCGATACTTTCTGGATTTTATCAATAATTAAAGGAGAAATAGCACTAGAAAAAGCTCCAGAATCGACTAAAAATGATGTTGAGAATGATTGAAAAGATAAAGGGACATAAAATAGTTTAGCACAATAAGGGAGTAGCACTGAATTAAGATGAGGGACTTTGCGCTGTAATTGTGGCTTACCTAGTTTTTTGGTTGTTTGTCGAAAAGTAGCTTCTGGTCACGCTCAGCTTGTTCACGATACCATCAATAATTCGGTGTGTGTCCATACTTTCCACAAATGTCACAAAAGAACCTTCTGCGGTTTCCTCTGCCATTAGATCTGATCAAGTTTCCATTTCCGGGTCCACCTTGTGACTGAAAATTTCCTCCGTTGTTGTTAGGCTGAACACCCTGGTGCATTGCTATCATTTGCTGCATCATGCCTTGCCAGTCGAAAGGAGGGTCGTTTGCTGCTACGTGGGCGATTCCTTGATAGTTTTGTCCGTATCGTCCTGTGTTCCAGTTACTAGAACTCACATCTTGTGCTTGTGTTTTGTTTTTTATTTTTGATAATTTTTGATTAAGTTTTTCATGATACTCTTTCAGTTCTTTGTGGCTTTTGTTAATAGCTGAAATACTAGCAACAATTGTTTCATACTGTGAGGTTGATATTTCATCAAAGGCTGACTCTGAATCATCCTCAGGGAACTGATCATCTAACATTAACCTTTTTGAGGCTTTTTCGCAATGTTGTTCGACGGGGGTCGCTTCTGGTAGAGTTAACAGATATTTTTTTAAGTTTGTTTGGCATACCGTTTATAAAAGCTTCTTTAACTCTTCTATCATTAGTTCTATCATTTGTTCTGTCTTCTGCAGTTATTGCAGGTGACCCACCAGCGGCAGCTCGTGCTGCTATATTTGGAAAAGCTAAATTTGCCAATCTTTGTAGCTCAGTCAGAGAGTCTTGAACTGTTTCTTTTGATTTATTAAACTTACGATTCTGAAACTGCAATTTATGAAATTCAACGCGTTCGGGACCTACATACCTTTCACGTAAAGCTGCCAAAGCTAGATCCAAATCTTCTCTTGTAGCTTGTGCAAGTTGATCATAGAAAGTTAAAGCGTTACCTTTCAGGTGAAGATGTAGGTACAAATGTTGATTTGCTGCATCAATTTTAGCCAAACCAATGCAACTTCTCAATTGCCTCTCAAATGTTTTCAATTTCTGCTCCAGAAAAAGTCTGCAAATTCAAAAAAGGTTGGATAGGTTGTGCCATTTTGAATGAATATTTTCAAAAACCTCAAAAATCTGTTCAGAAACACCAAATGACTCCTGTCACCATGTCACGAGAGGCCCGGAAAGTAGTTTAAAACACGAAACAAATAGTCGCGGTTCGAATGGTGCCAAAGTTATTGCGCTGCGATTAGCGGTTCGCCTGGGGTTTGGTAATTTTCATTTTCTACGAATGCGAAAATTGGGTTACTTTGGTGTTTGTCAACTTAAATTAAAAGAAAAGTTTGATCTAGATGTTTGCTTTAATCCAAAGAGTCAGAGAAAAAACAGGCACTATTAGAGCTGATTAACTTCAGCTATCCAATTCTAACGTGTCCTGACAAAGATTAGTTTAATAGCACCGCACTTCAATATTTAAACTAAATATTTACAGTTCAATGATAATCAAGTAACCTCTTAAAAGGGTAATAGTTCTAATGACAGGTCACGATAACCTCATGATCATGAGGCTTAGCTGCATGAGCATGACAGTACGTTTTTTGTAGACCACCTAGATCGAAAATTAGCTAGGTACAACGCAGACACAACCCACTCAGTGGGTGCACACTGGACTCAAATAATTGCTTTGCCTCACCACAGGAGGCTGAAGAGCACTCGGTGAGTGCTGACACACACGACCTAAATAATTGCCGGGCTTTGTCACAGGCGGTCTTGAGCAAAAGAAAAAACAGAGACACGCATTGCTCAAGCCGTCACTGTGTTGCCCAAGAAAAAACGCTGCACCGCAGCACCGCTACAAAAAACAGGGCACTCGATGAGTGCTCACAGGACTCAAACAATTGCAGCGCTTCATCACAGGAGGCTCAGAGCAAGCACGAAAAAGAAGCTCAGGCCATCACTGTGAGCGCTGAAAAGCAAAGAGAGCACAACGTGCGAACTCACGGTTTGAGAATTGAAGGCTGTTGTTGCACCAAACAAACAAACAAATGCTCTAAAAAGAGAGCATTTAGTCTAACATGAAAAGAAACATAAACACAGAGAAACACAGAAACACACCAAAACGCAACGAAAGACGCCCGCAAAACTCGCCCGCACCGCACGTACGTCCCCATCATGAGGTGCACTAAAGCCCAGAAATGGGGGAAGCCGACTAACCGGCGTCTCAACGGGACAGGGGGGGGGGGGGGGGGAGGTGCACCCCATGGGGCGAAACGCCCTCACCTTAGAACAATAGTATACATAAGTAATAAGAGGAGAGAAGATCAACCCCTCAACCATTATGGGTGAAAATTGGAGTAGAGTTTACCCACAATACATGGAGACTACAGTGCTGATACTGGTACCCCAAAACAAAAATTTTCCTACTTTTCCAAGGAAATTACAAGATTTTGGGCAAAAATTCGCGGGGGTTGGGGGGGTGGGGGGGGGGTCACTTGTGGAGTGAAAGAGTGAAAATTGACCCCCTAGATCTCGGAAAACCCTATACAAAATATAAATGGGGAGATTTCGCATTACAAATGGAGTCCAGCGAGCCTATTCTTGCAGTGAAAGTCATTAATTTCAACATTTCACATGTAGAAACGTGAAACGTACCATTCACTAAAAGGTCAAAATGACCGTATGTGTCGAGGCCAATTTCTCAAAAACGGCTGAAAGAAACAAAACGCCCTTCAAGTACTGCTCAAGCTGAGTTAAAATCAAAAAACAGATCAAAAATTGGTTCAATCTACGAGGAAATATTCCAACATCAAGGTACCGTACCAAATGACCAAAGTGACCCATTTCGGGTCCTGTTTCTCTACTATAACCAATAACCACTCATTATAACCACCTGTAAATTATATATGGGGACAATCCCCATTATTGGACCCCCAATCGGTTCACTCTACGAGGAGATATTCCAACATAAATGTACCGTACCAAATAACATAATCGCCCAAGTACGGCTCATGTTTCGCTAAATTTCACCATCTGGACTACATAAAACTATATACAAAATATATATGGGGAGACTCCACACTAAGGCAGCAAACTAAATTTCATGGTGAAATTCAACATCAGGTAACAATTCAAAGCTTCAACGTGTACCCCTGTACAGGTACCCAGCTTCACCAGGTCAAAATTGGGGCACATGTCCTGGCCAATTTCTCAAAAACGGCTGAACAAAAAAAACGCCCTTAGCAGAATTTGAAGCACTGCTTACTGCTTGAGATACGCATCATACTAAAAAATGAGCCCAATCGGTGCGTTCTTCAAGGAGTTATAGCAAAATTTAGGTACCGTACCAAACTACCATAAAAGCAGAGTACTCCAACTGCAGAGCCAAAATTGAGCATCTAAACCTGCGAAAACGCTATACAAAGTATACATATTCAGAAACTACGTTAAACGGGCTATTCAAAACAGTATAATTTATACCAGAAGTGACGAAATTTAAAGTGACCGCACCCAGACCCAGTCCTGTCAAACGCTTCTAGAGGTAAAATCAAGGGCAAATTTAGTGGCCTATTTCTCTAAAACTGTGGAACAAAAACAAAAACCTCTCTAACACAGTATGTAGCACTGCTTGAGATACGCATCATATTAAGAAATGAGCCCAATTGGTGCACTCTAGAAGAAGTTATATCAAAAGTAGGTACCCTGACAAATGTTCAAAAAAGCGAGGTGACCTGCTTTCAGAGCCAAATTTGACTATCACAATTCCGTAAAACGCTATGAAAAATATATATGGTGACACTCCCCACTAAGTGAGGATTCTAAAACACTAACATTTGTTGGGTAAATCGCGCATTTTGTTGTACCGAAAATTTGGTCACCCAGAATAGCCCGAAAATTCGGCCTATTTCAACTTTGAACATTAATAACTTTTTGATTAGGCCGATTTGGGATACAAACCAAACACTGCAAGCAAGAAGGGTTCAGTGCAAAAAAAATGCGACCGCTCCCGTTTAATTTGGTTAAGTATTTGTGGTTAAATATTTGTGGGTGTAAATCTGGTCCACTTCCACGTTCTAGGTCACGGCAAACCTTCATGGTGAGGTGGGAAAAAATTTCCCACCTCACCATGAAGGTTATGATGTTTTGTGTGTTTTGACATCAAAACAACATCCACAGAAATTTGATGAAATCGTGAAAAAAGAAAAATTGTTGAGTTAACCCCATTAATTGATACAAATACCTTCAAGAACCTAAATACTGCCCAGAAAACACAAAAAGCACCCCCAAAAACTTGTTCAATTGCAAGAAAACACCACTTCACTCATTCATTTGGTGAAATGACCTATTTTGATTACCAAGTTTCAAGTTTCGCTAAAATAAACCATCAAAACTTGTGAAAAAATGGTACAATATGTATATAGGGATACTTCTCATCTACTGAGCAATCCAAAACACTATAATTCTTAATCTTGACACAAAAAATTTCAACTTTATGTCACCGCCGAAACAGCCAAAAATTGCCGATAATCGAGGTTCGGCGCTTACAGAGCAGAAATTGACCCACTCAACTCCATAAAACCATACAAAAAATATATATGGGGATGCTCACCACTATCAGAGGAATCCAACGAACTCATATATGTAGGGATACTGAGGTATTTTGGCGTATTCATTATTGGGGACTCCAATATCACCTAAAATGGTGTTTTTTTTTCTAATTTAACAATTAATAACTTTTTTTTCCAAGCCGAATTAGGGTGAAAAATTATTGGGGGAGCCCGACGATTACAATATCAACACAATGAGCCCATGTTTGTAGAATTCTGCTAAGCTCTGGCCTACTTATCAACAAAACAACTAGTTAAACCTCTATCAATCTGAATATGAAAGACTTTAAAAAAATGGAAGCTAGATGAGGACCCTATGTCGTTACTGCTTCTTTATTAGTGTAACTCAGCTTTCCAGAGATCTATTTTATGCAGGAATAATAGTTTTTGATTTAATACATAAGGAAGAGAGATTGCAATCAAGTTGTTCCACTTTAAAACCACTGCGTTTCCTGTTGTTATCATTTGAAGAAATTAAAGTCCCTTTAAACCTTTTTTCTGAAACTTCAGTATTGATATTTACTTCAGAAACTCCCAATGGCTCCTAAAATACTTGTTTGATCCAGAATCATCAGTAAGTCTGAAGTGCGGGAAACGTTAATATTAAACCTAACCGAAACTTTGCGAAACTTAATAAACTGCAGGAAAGAGTTCCTTAAACGTTTGTTTTGTCTTCTATAATTTGCAGAGTGGCCTGTTTCGGATACATGTACATAAAATAACAAAAAGATTCCAGTTTTCGAAGGACTGGGGTTTTGAAGCAGTGCTCATGTAGGAAAAAGGTATTAGTTCAATTAAAAAGAATATCAATCTGATTCTGAAAGACTTTAAAGAAATGGAAGCTGAATGAGGACCATATGTCGTTACCGTTTCTATAATTGTTTAATCCAGTTTTCCAGAGGTCTATTTTATTCAGGAATACTAGCTTTTGATGTAATATATAAGGAACAGGGATTGGATTCAAAATGATCCACTTTAAAACCACTGCGTTTCCTGTTGTTATGATTTTAATAAATTAGAGTTTCTTTAATCCGTTTGTTTGAAACTTCACTATTGAAATTAACTTCAGAAACCCCAACTGGTTCACAAAATACTTGTTCAATCTAGAAACATCAGTAGGGCTGAAGAGTGGGAGATCTTTATGAAAAACTTAAGCAATACTTTGCGAAACTTAATAAACGGCAGGAAAGAGTTTCTTAAATGGTTGTTTTGTCTTCTATAATTTGTAGAGTAGCCTGTTTCGGAAACATGTAACTAAAATAACAAACCAATTCCAGTTTTCGAAGGACCGGGGTTTTGAAGCAGTGCTCATGTAGGAAAATGGTATTAGTTCAAATGAAAAGAAAATCAATCGTATTCTGAAAGACTTTGAAGAAATGGAAGCTGAATGAGGACCATATGTCGTTACCGTTTCTATAATTGTGTAATCCAGTTTTCCAGAGGTCTATTTTATTCAGGAATACTAGCTATTGATGTAATATATAAGGAAAAGAGATTGGAATCAAGTTGATCCACTTTAAAACCACTGCGTTTCATGTTGTTATGATTTTAATAAATTAAAGTTTCTTTAATCCGTTTGTTTGAAACCTTAGCATTGAAATTAACTTCAGAAACCCCTAATGGTTCACGAAACACTTGTTCAATCTAGAAACATCAGTAGGGCTGAAGAGTGGGTGATCTTTAATAAAAAAAAACTTAACAGTTAGTTTGCGAAACTTATTAAAAGGCAAGAAAGAGTTCCTTAAATGGTTGTTTTCTCTTCTAAAATTTGTAGAGTGGCCTGTTTCAGAAATATGTACCTAAAATAACAAACAGATTCCAGTTTTTGAAGGACCGGGATTTTGAAGCAGTGCTCATGTAGGAAAATGGTATTGGTTCAATTAAAAAGAATATCAATCGGATTCTGAAAGACTTTAAAGAAATGGAAGCTAAATGAGGAACATATGTCGTCAACGTTTCTATATTTGTGTAATCCAGTTTTCCAGAGATCTATTTTCCGCAACAAAAGTAGTTTTGATTTACTATATAAGGAAGAGAGATTGGATTCAAGTTGATCCACTTTAAAGCCACTGCGTTTCCTGTTGTTATCATTTGAAGAAATTAAAGTCTCTTTAAACCGTTTTTCTGAAACTTCAGTATTGAAATTCACTTCAGAAACTCCCAATGGCTCCTAATTTACTTGTTTGATCCAAAATTATCAGTAGGGCTGAAGTGTGGGAAACGTTAATAATCAACTTAACCGAAACTTTGCGAAACTTAATAAACGGCAGGAAAGAGCTCCTTAAATGTTTGTTTTGTCTTCTATAATTTGTAGAGTGGCCCGTTCCGGAAACATGTACCTATGTTAACAAACAGATTCCAGTTTTCGAAGGACCGGGGTTTTGAAGCAGTGCTCATGTAGGAAAATGGTATTAATTCAATTAAAAAGAATATCAATCTGGTTCTGAAAGACTTTAAAGAAATGGAAGCTGAATGAGGACCATATGTCGTTACCGTTTCTATATTTGTGCAATCCAGTTTTCCAGAGGTCTATTTTATTCAGGAATACTAGCTATTGATGTAAAATATAAGGAACAGTGATTAGATTCAAGTTGATCCACTTTAAAACCACTACGTTTCCTGTTGTTATGATTTTAATAAATTAAAGTTTCTTTAATCCGTTTGTTTGAAACCTAAGTATTGAAATTAACTTCAGAAACCCCTAATGGTTCACAAATTACTTGTTCAATCTAGAAACATCAGTAGGGCTGAAGAGTGGGAGATCTTTATAAAAAACTTTACCGTTACTTTGCGAAACTTAATAAACAGCAGGAAAGAGTTCCTTAAATGGTTATTTTGTCTTCTATAGTTTGTAGAGTGGCCTGTTCCGGAAACATGTACCTAAAATAACAAACAGATTCCAGTTTTCGAAGGACCGGGGTTTTGAAGCAGTGCTCATGTAGGAAAATGGCATTAATTCAATTAAAAAAAAATCAATCTGATTCTGAAAGACTTTAAAGAAATTGAAGCTGAATGAGGACCATATGTCGTTACCATTGCTATAATTGTGTAATACAGTTTTCCAGAGGTCTATTTTGTTCAGGAATACTAGTTTTTGATTTAATATATAAGGATGAGTGATTGGATTCAAGCTGATCGACTTTAAAACCACTGCGTTTCCTGTTGTTATGATTTTAGTAAATTAAAGATTCTTTAATCCGTTTGTTTGAAACCTCAGCATTGAAATTAACTTCAGACACCCCAAATGGTTCACAAATTACTTGTTCAATCTAGAAACATCAGTAGGGCTGAAGAGTGGGATATCTTTATAAAAAACTTAACCGTTACTTTGCGAAACTTAATAAACGGCAGGAAAGAGTTCCTTAAATGGTTATTTTGTCTTCTACAGTTTGTAGAGTGGCCTGTTCCGGAAACAAGTACCTAAAATAACAAACAGATTCCAGTTTTCGAAGGACCGGGGTTTTGAAGCAGTGCTCATGTAGGAAAATGGTATTAATTCAATTAGAAAGAATATCAATCTGATTCTGAAAGACTTTAAAGAAATGAAAGCTAAATGAGGATCATATGTCGTTACCGTTTCTATATTTGTGTAATCCAGTTTTCCAGAGATCTATTTTCCGCAACAAAAGTAAATTTTTTATTTACTATATAAGGAAGAGAGATTGGATTCAAAATGATCCACTTTAAAACCACTGCGTTTCCTGTTGTTATCATTTGAAGGAATTATAGTCTCTTTAAACCGTTTTTCTGAAATTTCAGTATTGTTATTCACTTCAGAAACTCCCAATTGCTCCTAACTTACTTGTTTGATCCAAAATTATCAGTAGGGCTGAAGTGTGGAAAACGTTATCTTTCAACTTAACCCAAACTTTGCGAAACTTAATAAACGGCAGGAAAGAGCTCCTTAAATGTTTGTTTTGTTATCTATAATTTGTAGAGTGGCCTGTTTCGGAAACATGTACCTAAATTAACAAACAGATTCCAGTTTTCGAAGGACCGGGGTTTTGAAGCAGTGCTCATGTAGAAAAATGGTATTAATTCGAATTAAAAAGAATATCAATCTGATTCTGAAAGACTTTAAAGAAATGGAAGCTGAATAAGGACCATATGTCGTTACCGTTTCTATAATTGTGTAATCCAGTTTTCCAGAGGTCTATTTTATTCAGGAATACTGGTTTTTGATTTAATATATAAGGAAGAGTGATTGGATTCAAGTTGATCGACTTTAAAACCACTGCGTTTCCTGTTGTTATGATTTCAAATATTTTAAAGTTTCTTTAAACCGTTTCTTTAAAACTTCGCTATTGTTGTTCAATTCAGAAACCCCTAATGGTTACAAAAATGCTTCTTCAAACTAGAAACATCAGTAGAGCTGAAGAGTGGGAAAATTTGATGACAAATTTATCCGTAACTTTCCAAAATTTAAAAAAAGCTGGACACTGCCTATAATAAATGGGTTGATGTTTCTCCTAAAGTTTGTATTTGTATTTTTTTAATATACTGCTGTTTTTGCTGTTTCATTGCTGAATACAAAAAAGGTGTTTTCAGGTAACCACACCTGAACTTGTTCATGTACAAATTTACCTGAAATACAGTTCAGGTGCTTTTACACCTGAACTTCACCTGAACTTCTAGTTACCTGAACTTGGTTCGGGTAAATTTACCTGAACTTTTTTTAGTGTGGAATTGAAATGATCAATAACCCCAAATGCCAGGTTGAAATAGTGTTAGAATCCTCCTCATTTTTTTCCAGTACTTCCGAAAATCAGTTTGGCAAAAATTGTGTCAACAGAATCCATATTGCGTCAAATGGTTTTACTTCAACATGAAAACAAAATAAGCACTCTATAATGACAATGTTTATTAAATGATAAATTGTTTGTTCAATCAAGTTTTTTCCATTGTAGCAGACGAACCTATTAAATCGTTGCTAGCCATATCAGAACATATTAAGACCTTTCAGTTGATGCAGTAATGTTTTGAATTAATCTATCTATATACAATTTTGCTCCGATTTAGATGCCAGACAACATCTAGTGGCCAATTTGTGAAAGATGATAATTCCAATCCGGATTGTTTCCATTGGCCTATGGGTAGAGCGTAATAACCCAAACTGGACAACTCCTTAACCAAAGCATCAATTGAAAGCTTCTCTTCACTATTTCCAGACAAATATTTTAGTTGCATTTGGTGAAATTCCATCATTATATATGGAATCATAATCTTCCGAAGAAACGCTCGGCCGCCAAGAAACACTAGAGGTTCTGCAGCTTCTACATCAATTTTGATGACAGCTTCTTTCAGTTTGTACGCCTTGAAATGGGGTAAGAGATCGTCCAGAAGCGCAGT
>NC_134476.1:28669701-28717623 GCF_964194025.1 Convolutriloba macropyga | reverse complement strand
ACCCCAGTGATTGTGGAATTTTTATCGTGTAAGATCTGACAAATTTCTGACAAAACCATCTTGCTAATAGCCTGTAAGGGGATGCATCTTCTTATAAGATCTTATAAGACGTTTATCAGATCTTATACGATAAAAATTCCTCTTATAAGATCTTACACGATAAAAATTCCTCTTATAAGATCTTACACGATAAAAATTCTTCTTATAAGATCTTACACGATAAAAATTCTTCTTATAAGATCTTACACGATAAAAATTCTTCTTATAAGATCTTACACGATAAAAATTCTTCTTATAAGATCTTACACGATAAAAATTCCTCTTATAAGATCTTACACGATAAAAATTCCTCTTATAAGATCTTGCACGATAAAAATTCCTCTTATAAGATCTTACACGATAAAAATTCCTCTTATAAGATCTTACACGATAAAAATTCCACTTATAAGATCTTACACGATAAAAATTCCTCTTATTAAGATCTTACACGATAAAAATTCTTCTTATAAGATCTTACACGATAAAAATTCCTCTTATTAGATCTTACACGATAAAAATTCCTCTTATAAGATCTTACACGATAAAAATTCCTCTTATAAGATCTTGCACGATAAACATTCCTCTTATTAGATCTTACACGATAAAAATTCCTCTTATAAGATCTTACACGATAAAAATTCCTCTTATAAGATCTTGCACGATAAAAATTCCTCTTATAAGATCTTACACGATAAAAAATCCGTTTTATCGGAACTAAACCGAATCCTTTCAGTCTCTCAAATTTTAGATATAGCACACATGAAAGAACCTCAAAGATCTTTCAGTTCCTATCAAAACCAATTTTTAAATTTTATTTTCAGATTTTTTAATTCCTCGGTTCCTGTCAAAACAAAAACTTCAAGGAGTCAAAGTAAATTTGAACTCAATAAAAACCAAAATAAAGGTTTTAGTAATCATTTAATAATTAACGTAATTTGAATCAATTAGACATCAACGTAGTTTGAAACATCAAAGAAGTTGGAGTGAGACCAAAGTTTTTGTTTGTCACATTCAAAGTCAGTTGTTTCCAGCTGTTACTTGCTTCTTCACCGAGATTTGTTCTCCTGAAATTGAAGCGGTGGAAAATTACTGATTCAGGCATACATGAGTAGTGCCGATAGAAAAAAACTGCATATTCCGAAGCAATTTTGCTACTTTTAAACAAAATTAATAATTGCAGTGCAGAAGCCATCTACTCCAAGAACAATCATTGACACAGGGGCCGCAAGATAAAAAATTGAACCATCAACTGCACTAAATTCCGACAAACCGGAAATCTTACTTTGCACGAATTACGAAAAACAGATGTAAAAGAAGTTCTAGCCCTTTTACAGCATACAACCATTAACTTACATTTCGCCGTATGGATAGTTTTCCAGCCAATGATTGTTGTTGGACTGAGTTGATTGTTGGCCCAGTTCCAGGTATGTTGTTGGACTGAGCTGATAGGCTTATTCTGAGCTGAAAAATTGCTAACAGCAGCATCTAGTTTCATACAATAATAAATTTTCTTTATTATTGCTCCACTAATTCTATCAACAGACTGTTGGCTGGTTTTAAATCAAGCGTACAAGAGCAGCGCCAGCAAAATTTTGATTAGTTTGTTAATCAGGCGTACAAGAGAAGCGCCAAGGAAAACGGTCATAACATTTGGTACTAGATCAGGCGTACAGGAGTAGCGCCAAAACAAGAAACGGCTTAGTTTTTGAGTCAGGCGTACAACAGTAGCGCCAAGAGAACCAATTCTAATATTCAGTGTTAGATCAGGCGTACAGGAGTAGCGCCGTCAAAAGTAAAAATGGTCTTCCGTAATTTTTTATCGAGCGTGTCAAGAATGCCGACGAATCCGATATTAATTTCTATGTATAGACAAGCCTACTGGCGTACAGTAGCTCAACTACATTCTATCAACAGACTGTTGGCTGGTTTTATATCAGGCGTACAAGAGCAGCGCCAGCAAAATTTTGCTTAGTTTGTTAATCAGGCGTACAAGAGAAGCGCCAAGGAAAACGGTCTTAACATTTGGTACTAGATCAGGCGTACAGGAGTAGCGCCGTCAAAAGTAAAAATGGTCTTCCGTAATTTTTTAGCGAGCGTGTCAAGAGTGCCGACGAATCCGATATTAATTTCTCAGTATAGACAAGCCTACTGGCGTACAGTAGCTCAACTACATTCTATCAACAGACTGTTGGCTGGTTTTAAATCAGGCGTACAAGAGCAGCGCCAGCAAAATTTTGCTTAGTTTGTTAATCAGGCGTACAAGAGAAGCGCCAAGGAAAACGGTCTTAACATTTGGTACTAGATCAGGCGTACAGGAGTAGCGCCAAAACAAGAAACGGTTTAGTTTTTGAGTCAGGCGTACAACAGTAGCGCCAAGAGAACCAATTCTAATATTCAGTGTTAGATCAGGCGTACAAGAGTAGCGCCGTCAAAAGTAAAAATGGTCTTCCGTAATTTTTTAGCGAGCGTGTCAAGAGTGCCGACGAATCCGATATTAATTTCTATGTATAGACAAGCCTACTGGCGTACAGTAGCTCAACTACATTCTATCAACAGACTGTTGGCTGGTTTTAAATCAGGCGTACAAGAGCAGCGCCAGCAAAATTTTGCTTAGTTTGTTAATCAGGCGTACAAGAGAAGCGCCAAGGAAAACGGTCTTAACATTTGGTACTAGATCAGGCGTACAGGAGTAGCGCCAAAACAAGAAACGGCTTAGTTTTTGAGTCAGGCGTACAACAGTAGCGCCAAGAGAACCAATTCTAATATTCAGTGTTAGATCAGGCGTACAAGAGTAGCGCCGTCAAAAGTAAAAATGGTCTTCCGTAATTTTTTAGCGAGCGTGTCAAGAGTGCCGACGAATCCGATATTAATTTCTATGTATAGACAAGCCTACTGGCGTACAGTAGCTCAACTACATTCTATCAACAGACTGTTGGCTGGTTTTATATCAGGCGTACAAGAGCAGCGCCAGCAAAATTTTGCTTAGTTTGTTAATCAGGCGTACAAGAGAAGCGCCAAGGAAAACGGTCTTAACATTTGGTAATAGATCAGGCGTACAGGAGTAGCGCCAAAACAAGAAACGGCTTAGTTTTTGAGTCAGGCGTACAACAGTAGCGCCAAGAGAACCAATTCCAATATTCAGTGTTAGATCAGGCGTACAAGAGTAGCGCCGTCAAAAGTAAAAATGGTCTTCCGTAATTTTTTAGCGAGCGTGTCAAGAGTGCCGAAGAATCCGATATTAATTTCTATGTATAGACAAGCCTACTGGCGTACAGTAGCTCAACTACATTCTATCAACAGACTGTTGGCTGGTTTTAAATCAGGCGTACAAGAGCAGCGCCAGCAAAATTTTGCTTAGTTTGTTAATCAGGCGTACAAGAGAAGCGCCAAGGAAAACGGTCTTAACATTTGGTACGAGATCAGGCGTACAGGAGTAGCGCCAAAACAAGAAACGGCTTAGTTTTTGAGTCAGGCGTACAACAGTAGCGCCAAGAGAACCAATTCTAATATTCAGTGTTAGATCAGGCGTACAGGAGTAGCGCCGTCAAAAGTAAAAATGGTCTTCCGTAATTTTTTAGCGAGCGTGTCAAGAGTGCCGACGAATCCGATATTAATTTCTCAGTATAGACAAGCCTACTGGCGTACAGTAGCTCAACTACATTCTATCAACAGACTGTTGGCTGGTTTTAAATCAGGCGTACAAGAGCAGCGCCAGCAAAATTTTGCTTAGTTTGTTAATCAGGCGTACAAGAGAAGCGCCAAGGAAAACGGTCTTAACATTTGGTACTAGATCAGGCGTACAGGAGTAGCGCCAAAACAAGAAACGGCTTAGTTTTTGAGTCAGGCGTACAACAGTAGCGCCAAGAGAACCAATTCTAATATTCAGTGTTAGATCAGGCGTACAGGAGTAGCGCCAAAACAAGAAACGGCTTATTTTTTGAGTCAGGCGTACAACAGTAGCTTCAAGAGAACCAATTCTAATATTCAGTGTTAGATCAGGCGTACAGGAGTAGCGCCGTCAAAAGTAAAAATGGTCTTCCGTAATTTTTTATCGAGCGTGTCAAGAGTGCCGACGAATCCGATATTAATTTCTATGTATAGACAAGCCTACTGGCGTACAGTAGCTCAACTACATTCTATCAATAGACTGTTGGCTGGTTTTAAATCAGGCGTACAAGAGCAGCGCCAGCAAAATTTTGCTTAGTTTGTTAATCAGGCGTACAAGAGAAGCGCCAAGGAAAACGGTCTTAACATTTGGTACTAGATCAGGCGTACAGGAGTAGCGCCAAAACAAGAAACGGCTTAGTTCTTGAGTCAGGCGTACAAGAGTAGCGCCAAGAGAACAAATTTTAATTTTCAGTGTTAGATCAGGCGTACAGGAGTAGCGCCGTCAAAAGTAAAAATGGTCTTCCGTAATTTTTTATCGAGCGTGTCAAGAGTGCCGACGAATCCGATATTAATTTCTATGTATAGACAAGCCTACTGGCGTACAGTAGCTCAACTACATTCTATCAATAGACTGTTGGCTGGTTTTAAATCAGGCGTACAAGAGCAGCGCCAGCAAAATTTTGCTTAGTTTGTTAATCAGGCGTACAAGAGAAGCGCCAAGGAAAACGGTCTTAACATTTGGTACTAGATCAGGCGTACAGGAGTAGCGCCAAAACAAGAAACGGCTTAGTTCTTGAGTCAGGCGTACAAGAGTAGCGCCAAGAGAACAAATTTTAATTTTCAGTGTTAGATCAGGCGTACAGGAGTAGCGCCAAAACAAGAAATTACTTAGCTTTTGAGTCAGCTGACTCAAGAACAAAGTAATTTCTTATTTTGGCGCTACTCCTGTACGCCTGATCTAGTACCGAATGTTAAGACTGCTTTCCTTTGCGCTTCTCTTGTACGCCTGGTTAACAAACTAAGCAAAAATTTACTGGCGCTACTCCTGTGAGCCTGATTTAAAACCAGCAAACAATCTGTTGAGAGAATTTAGTGGAGCTACTGTACGCCGGTAGGCTTCTCTATACAAAAAAATTAATATCGGATTCGTCGGCACTCTTGACACGCTCACTAAAAAATTACGAAAGACTATTCTGACTTTGGATGGCGCTAATCCTGTACGCCTGATCTAACACTGAAAATTAAAATTGGTTCTCTTGACGGTACTTTTGTACGCCTAGGCGTAAAAGAGTAGCGCCAGGAGAACCAATTTTAATTTTGAGTGTTAGATCAGGCGTACATGATTAGCGCCATCAAAAGCCAAAATAGTCTTTCGTAATTTTTTAGCGAGCGTGTCAAGAGCGCCGACGAATCCGATATTAATTTCTATGTATAGACAAGTCTACTGGCGTACAGTAGCTCCACTACATTCTATCAACAGACTGTTGGCTGGTTTTAAATCAGTCAAACAGGAGTAGCGCCAGTAAATTTTTGCTTAGTTTGTTAATCAGGCGTACAAGAAAAGCGTCAAGGAAAACGGTCTGAACATTCGGTACTAGATCAGGCGTACAGGAGTAGCGCCAAAACAAGAATTTACGTATTTCTTGAGTCAGGCGTACAAGAGTAGCGCCAAGAAAACCAATCTTAATTTTCAGTATTACATCAGGCGTACAGGAGTAGCGCCAACAAAATTCAAATAGTCGTTCTATTTCGAGCGTGTCAAGAGTTGTGCCAAAGACTCCGACATTATTTTTTAATGCTGGGTTAAATGTACTATTGATGCTAGGTAATAACTAGGTTATATGTATTCTTGAGTTCAATTGTTCAACTTGGTTACTTATGCTTAGTTGAAATGAAATTGTTGCAATAGTTTCAAATTGAAAGCTCACTTCAATTCACCACACAAATCTAACTCTACAAACATACTTAAGCAAAGCAGTCCAAAGCCAAATTAATCTCACTAACGATCTCAACACTTCTGACAATTTACCTACTTTTATTGAACTGAGCTTTCCAAAATCACCAAAGTAAATTGAGCTTTAAAATCAAAATTAATTCTCTTTAACTGCTCTCAAGGTTATTGTATTTGAAAAACTAAAAAGCAAACAATAAATGTAAGAACAGTTAATGAGGTGTCCGTTTTCTGAGAGCAATTAATTCATTAACTTTGATACCAGCAAGTACGTACACAAGCGGAGAAAGCAGTTTTGAGTAAAGCGTGCTAAGTAGCGAAAGTTTTGTCAGCAACATATCTTAAGAAAACTGTCTGCTTTGGAGCAAAATTTTCGATTTTACAGTGTTTGGTCCCATTTCAAAGATTAACTTTGAAATTAGAAAATTAATTTGTGTATTCATTTGTAATCTGTAGAAGAAATGAAATTTAAAAACTCAAAAGCAGAACAGTATCCAAAAGTTTAGTAGTCTACTTCAACTTGAAATGCTCTTTTATTACTCTTCTCATCAAAGCAACGGCATTAATTTCACCAAGTGTAGTCAAGTGGGCAGGGTCATCTTCAAGGAAATGAACAGGATGCAGTTCTCGAGGACCAACGTAATGAGACCAGACAGTAATTCCATTCTCAATAATCATCAACCTTTTTTGCAACAATTGATTAGTTTCCCTCACAATATCCTTATGTACATCCTGTCTTTGGATGAGACCTATCACTGCGCACCGAATGAAGTTATCGTTGACTTTATCATGAAATTTAAGTAGCAGCTGGGCAGTTTCTTGCGGAGTTTGGGTTGGAAATTTGTTGCGGGGATGAACCGAAACATCATTGTTTCCGCAGAAGAGAATGCAATGACTAAAACCGTCATTTTTCAATCTTTGGAAATGCTCGTCGCCTAAGAATGACGCTCGGAAGCCTTTGCGGTCAGCAATTTCAATGTTGAACTTCGAAAGCGATGCATCCGCAACAATTCGCTGACGAATGCGAACCAAGTTAGAGTCCCCAATGATGAGAATTTTAGGATAGCTGAAAAAAGCAAATAATATTAAGTCAAAGTCTCATTCAGATGTAGTACTTAAAAATTAAAAGTTGCACGAAACGGAAGAAAATGGTGGCAAAATTAACTAATTGTGATCAAAACCTTCTCTCATTACACTAACTCTTATATCACTAAGGCTGTCTACAAGAACCACACACTTAAACATTAACGTTTTTACATCGAGCTCCTGAAGTCCTCCCAATTCTTTTAGCTTAAACAAGAACCAATCGGTAGACTCTGAAGATAACAAATTTTCACAGAAATGAAAATGCCTAACAATAGCGGTAAAACCGTTAGTTTTTTCAACAAAGGTTTCAATTTGTACGAAATGACCGTCACACAACTGCACGATACATTCACTCAAGTTTTCAGATAACTTACTATAGGAACGTGAAGCAAATAACTTACCGCAATCATTTTTATATCTACCGTAAAAGGCTATTTCACCCATTTCAGAGCAAAAGAGCAAACAATCGGCCGAAACCTTAGTGAAGAGTCGGTAATTATCACGTTCTCCTGAGACATGTGAACTCGACTGCTTATGCTCCTGCTCAAAAGCAACTTTATGTTTCACAAAACGCTCAACCATATGTTGGCATGTTTTAACGGAACCAGATAATGCTGACATTAATTGATAATGACAAGATTCAAATGAAAAAGCAGTAAAACACCAAAGAGGGCCTACTCTTCGAACTTGCTCTACTAAGTGTCGCATCGAGTGAAAGTTGAAAGACATTGAGATTACGCCGTATATCTCCACAAAGTTTGAGAAAAAAATGTTTATCAAAGCGTCAGCAGAATCGATCATTTCAGGAGTTGTAAAATTATCATAGAGCAAGCGAATAGCCGTTGATAGGGTGAGAAAACTCTCAAAAACTTTTTGAGCTGTCGTTTGTAAATTAAAAGTAGAAAACACCAGGGGACCAGTATGGAAGAAAAAAAGTTTGTAATCAGATGCCTTCCAAAAATTAAGTTCTGAAACGCGCTTGCTTTTGTGCATGAACTCCGACGGAACCTTGCACTTTTCAACTAACAGACTCATACTTTGAACCTCATTTCCTTTTAAAACCCCAAGTAGAGACTTACTTAAAATTTTGGCCGTTCCAAGAAAAACTTGGTGCATCGGATCTTTTGGAGCATCCCAAGGAAAACTTAAAATATTGCACAAAGGAGATTTTCGTTTAATACTAAGTAAAGCACGGTTTTTATGCTCTGATAGTTTTCCAATTTCCTCAAATTTCCGATTTTCTCTTAGAACAAAAGAAGCTGAGCAGGGATAAAGCATTCTCCTCTGATGGCTAACGCCACGCATGAAACAGTGGGGACAACCATAATAACCATTAAACTGTGTCATACAAAGCATTGCCGCCTTAGCGGGCATATCACAAACAAGAGAGCGAAGTCGGAAAAAAACTCGCCCGATTTCGGGTACATTTACACTTTTGTTTATTAACATATCCAGTTCAGCAGTCAATTTGATTAGCAGTTCGGAAAAATCTGGCTTCGACTGTCCGTGCCACAAACTTAGCAAAACGATATTAGAAAAACTAGACCTGAGAATTGGAGGAAGATTATAGACTTGAATCCAAACTGGCCAAATTGATGTTGACTTAGAACGGAACACTTTTGCCCCGTCAATATTGCAAACAAGTTGAATCTCACCATGAATGAAACAATCTAATGGTTGAGCCCAGGAGCAACTTAGAGACCAAGATTCCAATACAGACTTTTTATTCCGGCGAAGAACCTGTGAAAGCTGAAAAACACAATCAATTAGGACAAGAGTTGAGCAATTTGACTTAAGCGCAACTTGAGTAGTCAAAGGCATTAAATGTTCCACGCAACCTAGGAACAGGTTATTAGGTTTCGGTAGTACAGACTCAAACAACTTAAGCACATCTTTTCTCGCAATATCAGACATTTTATGAGTATCACAAAGTAACTGGTACTGTTTCAAAAAATTTTCAACCTTTACGTCGGAGCCACTAAACAACATTGGCTGGAAAACAGTGTCAACATCAGCAATAGCATTATCCTCTATAACATGATCATCGTCTTGTCGAACATTTATTAGAGGAGTTAAATTATAAGGAGTTGAAGCAGTGGGAGGATTAAAATTCTCTATTGGAGTTATGTCAGCAGGCGCAGGAGAAAGAGGGGAGAACGATTCTGCAGAAACCACAGAGTGATCAGCAACAACAACTTGGTTGTTATTCAAGTAAGGCCCATATACTTCATTGTAATTCAGAAAGAGATCATTGTCATCACTATCAATACTCAAATCCCCTGCATGGGACCTTGAACAGGAACAATTTGTATCAGTGTAGGTAGAAAGCAAACTCCGGGGTGCTCTACTGCAATAATCATATTGAGAAACAAACGGTCTAGAGAACTTTGGCCGAACGCTGGCCTCAACGACTACACTTCGCGTTGGTGTATCTTGTGCAATATCAATTTGCGTCTCTTCAGATGGTAAAACTAAGGACGAAGTTCTTACAAGTCTATCTACAAAAGGTGGTCCGTGAGAATTCTTAAAGGGACATAAGCAATCAACATTGAACTCACCGAAAGCGTGACGATCGTATAAAACAGTTATTTCATCACCAGCTTTAATTTTTCGAGTTGAAACACAAGTCATTAAACAAGAATTCAGGCGTACATATTTTGCATTGGGCTTACACGAAGAGTTTATAAAAGAAATTGGACCAAGCATAAGCCATAGTTTCTTTAGCCGCTGGCTCTGAATTAGCGAAAAATCATTAAAATTTTCGATGACCTCAGACTCATTGATCTCTGAGAGAAGACCAGTTAGACCAGGAAGACTAATGTTCTCTGCAAAATCCAACCGAGAAAAAACGCCAAGAGGCGCAAAAGAGTTTACGGAAGGTAAATTCTTTACTTCCTCAAAATTAAAGGAGAGAAGAGAACTTTCATACTCACCACGAAGAAAAGTTGATGAGACAACATCTAATTCAAAGTGTCCAACTTGAATTTTGTGAGCAACTTTTTGTGGTTCATCAATATATTCGCTTGACAACCGATTGTCCAAACAGGCTAGCGCTCTCCAATTGAGTTTAGACTTTTCCAGGTCACGTGAGATCCTCTGATACCTGTTGTTCATTTTCTATCTTAAATAAATCTCCCTTATTTGAACCGTGAATCAGAGCAACCAATCAAGCTTCTGGGAAACAGATGCAGCTCAGTAGAGAAAACTAGATAAGGACAGAGATCAAGTAAAAAAACAGCTAGCAACAGAAATTCACTAGACTCATCCTAACATAAATATAAACAATCCAATACAATTCACCGACTGTCGTTCACCGTGTTGAAGCTCTCTTTGCAACCAAGGGCATTGGCGGCGTCTTTAGCTCTGCGAAATGCGTACAAACTAGGCCCACAGATGTGAATGACGGCAGCTAAGGAAAATTGGTTTGTTACAATTAAAACTACAGGGTTAAAAATAAAACATCAGAAGACCATATGGCTACCTCTAAAATACATCTCGTCCTCTGAGTCAACTCTTTTTTTGCCCTCTTTCAGGGCCCTATAGGGAAACCAGCAGCGGTTTTCCCTTTCTTCCCGAGTTAAGATATTTCGAGCCAAGAAACGTCCGAGTCGACCGTGCTCACAAGGTTGGCCTTCAAACGCCAGTAGGTTCCGACCTTTGTACATCAGTTCGTTACCGGGGAACATAATCGTCCGATAGGATGAAGATTTTGTCTCATTCTAAAAAAACATCCATTCACCAGAGTGAAACAAACGACGACTGAAGTCAGATGAATTGCTATCGGGAGGCGGGATCGCAAATTATTCAAAAGTGCGCATTACCAAAAAATTAGGGAAACAATTAAAATTTTGGCCCCGCCCTGGTTCAAATCAAAAAAAGATATAGCTGGCAGATTGCCAGAAAATAGCCGCAATAGCTTTGTAGATCTGCAGTCTCAAAAAATTAATTAAAAGACCAAAAATACTTTTCAATGGAGGCTGCGATATTAAGCGTTGATTAGGAATCTGTACAAATTGTTGCTACCTCTATGAAAAGCTCTCAAGTAACCGTTAATTAAAATATCGACATATGACGTCAAGCACGCTCATTAGTTGAAATTGCATAAACGAAACGATCAAAAGCAGATTTGAAGTGATTGTGACGTCATATGGTTGTAACAAAAACATTCAGGACAAAAAACCAAGAGAAGTACAATAACAGACCCGGCTATTGCTGTGCAGCTATTAAAATAATAAAGATTTTTACTAACGCTTTGTCTCAGGTATACTTTGAACTCCAAAAGAGCGTTTCTGAGATTCAATAAAGCCTCACTCCTCTCCTCCAATTTTTTCTCCAGCTCTTCGAAAAGCGAAAGAAGACAATCTGGGGACATATTTAGCTTTAAAAAGTCGTCACGTTGAGAAACCGCCATATATCTTAAAATCAAACAGATAACACGCTAATGTTTCAATATATACACGCAAGCACATTTGTTCAGATAACAAAACTTAAAAAAACTCCATTGGTTTCTCAAGTAGGTTTCAATTAAAAAGAATAACTAAATCAAAATGTGAGTTACAAAGCGATCCTAAAGTCATCTCAATAATTTACTGCTACTAAGAGTTCTCGAACAATATTAAATCAAGGCAAACAAAGAACAACAACTATTACAGCTGAAACTCCTAACAAATCAGGAGACAACGAAAACAAATATAAAAGGCAACTGACTAGATCAGAGCAACTTTTAACACGTAAACATAGGAAACAAGATTTATAAACTCAGTTCAGTAACAATAGCAAACGCAAACGTCAGGAAACAAAATCAGCTATTATATTATTCTACTGCTCGCCAGATTTAAACTGCGGTTACTTCTTTTTATCGCGCTTGGACTTTTTGGCCTTAGAACACGAAGAAATAACAGAAGCAGCATCCTCTTGGCTCCCATTTTCTTCCACTTGCTCTGTAAACACTGATTCTCTATCTTTCTCAGCAACGGCTACTCTGTCATTTGAATTTTCATTCTCCTTATTTTCCGAGGTTGCAGATGAGCGCATACATTTCTCTTTTCGTCTCTTCAAAATTCCTTTCAGGTCCAGACCCATTTGGTTGACCCGCCTAAGCGTCTCCCTATATAATTTTCCGGTATAGCTACCAGCAAAAATTTCTCTAACCGCTGACTTGTACAACTCAGTTCTCTCATTGTCAGCTGGTGGTCTACCTTCGTCTATGTTTCGCTGAGGATCTATCACATATGTCGCCAATTCCTCCTCTGACCATAACGCCTTGGCAACATTACGTGCTCGCTCGACATCAGTCTCTCCACCAAGATTCAAAAGATTTACGCCATTATGCATATGAGCCGATTGCCCAGAACCAGGAACAAGGACCTCAAAGTTCCCAAGAGTTTTCTCTGCCTCACTTATCATGCCATGATCTCTCATCTTTTCCAACTGATTCATGCTCAACTTTATGAATTTTGTCATTTCGTTCATCAGTCTTGTGTCGTTTTCTGTCCTTTGCAGTATTCGGTCAAAAACTCGATCCAATTTTTCCAATGTCAGATCCTTTAACAAAAAAGGCTTACATGGTAGCTTCAACTCTCCACAGCAAATAGCATTAAACATCACAAGCAATGGGAGGCAATGGAACCAGCTCAGTTTTCTGATTAAAAATCAGGCGTACAAGAGTATCGCCAATTTAAGACAAAACAAGATCCTGTTTTCCATTTCAGATTTATTCCGCTCAAATTACATTAGAACCTAAAGTATATCAGGCGTACAGCGTAGCGCCACTTACCCGTTTTTCATTGCACGTATCTGCTCCTTTGTTGAAGTTACTGGCGCTTCCAGGTTTATTCGAGCTGCACTCACCGTTCTTTGATTTAACTTCGTCGAACTCATCTAAACCAAGATTTCCTTGTAGATTAATCAGCTCCATTTCTTTCTCGCCAGTTTCCTGTATCATTCGATTGATGAAATCATCCTCTTCATTGGAGAGCGCTCCTTTTTCTTTTCCACTGATGTAACTATCAATCCGCTCTTCAAATTGTACTCGCAATTCTTGTTGTGCTGCACTACATTTGCTGAGTGACTCAGTAAACACCTGAGTAATGTTCATATCATTAAGGTCGTCGATAGTTCTGCCCTGTTCAATTTGTCTCATCAAATGCTCTGACACATCTCTTACTTGGGGGAAGAAACCTTGCGCAATAAAAGTTCCCGGGGCAACTTTCAAATCCACCTCCTCGCCTTTCTTCAGCTCAAATTTACGCAAATTAGACATCTTGGGCCAAAACATGGAATCTGCTTGCAGTATTTCATATTTCGAGTCTACTCGGAAGAAGAACAGGAATGACCAGCCTCCAGGAAAGGTAAACTCAAACTGCTGAGCCAGTTCAATTTGACGAGCACTTCTACGCTGAGACATAGCTGACTACCTAAGCATCGTGGTTCAGTTTAATCCAAGGTTATTTTCTCAGTCAGTTAAACTATTTGGTAGCAAAACAACATGCCACAATCTTGGTGAGAAAACATAATCAGCAGATTGCCGGAAAAAACCGCTGGTTATTTTCATAACCAGGATTGGGATAGAAAGAAGTTTAAGAAACTAAGGAAAAAAAATAGGAAAAAACAAATAAAAAAATTGCAAAAAAATTTGTAGACAATTTTGAAGTGCGAACTACTTTGATGTTATTTTGGAGCTGGACATACTCCTGTCAAGAGAGACGACACGGGGGAGGTATCTGTATCGGCAATCAATAGAAAACTATCTATAAGCGGTTTATCAAAAAGTGTTTTCCATTCTAGTCAAGGACTTCATCAAATGAATTGAGGACCCACAAAGGAGTGTGAGTATCTGAGTAGGTTCTAAAACCGAAGGTATTTTCAGTTTCGGTTGCCCAGGGAAAAACTTCTGAATACGTTGTCAAATTTTGCGCTCAGAAAATTATCTATAAGCGGTTTATCAAAAAGTGTTTTCCATTCTAGTCAAGGACTTGTTCAAATGATTTGACTACCCATGTAGGAGTGTAAGCATTCGAGTAGGTTCTAAAACTGAAGGTAATTTCAGTTTCGGTCGACCAGGAAAAAGTTTCTAAATACTTAGAAACTTTTTCCTGGTCGACCGAAACTGAAATTACCATCGGTTTTAGAACCTACTCGGATACTTACACTCCTACGTGGATCCTCAATTCATTTGAACAAGCCCTTGACTAGAGTGGAAAACACATTTTGTTAAACCGCCTATAGATGGTTTTCGGAGCGCAAAATTTAACAACGTATTTAGAAGTTTTTTCCTGGTCGACCGAAACTGAAATTACCATCGGTTTTAGAACCTACTCGGATACTTACACTCCTACGTGGCCCCTCAATTCATTTGAGCAAGTCCCCAACTAGAGTGGAAAACACTTCTTGTCAAACCGCCTATAGGTAGTTTTCTGAGCGCAAAATTTTACAACGTATTTAGAAGTTTTTTCCTGGTCAACCGAAACTGAAATTACTTTCGGTTTAAGAGCCTACTCGAATGCTTACACTCCTACATGGGTAGTCAAATCATTTGAACAAGTCCTTGACTAGAATGGAAAACACTTTTTGATAAACCGCTTATAGATAGTTTTCTGAGCGCAAAATTTGACAACGTATTCAGAAGTTTTTCCCTGGGCAACCGAAACTGAAATTACCTTCGGTTTTAGAACCTACTCAGATGCTCACACTCCTACGTGGGTCCTCAATTCCTTTGAACAAGCCCTTGACTAGAGTGGAAAACACTTTTTGTTAAACCGCCTATAGATGGTTTTCGGAGCGCAAAATTTGACAACGTTTTTAGAAGTTTTTTCCTGAGCGACCGAAACTGAAATTACCTTCGGCTTTAGAATCTACTCGGATGCTCACACTCCTATGTGGGTCCTCAATTCATTTGAACAAGCCCTTGACTAGAGTGGAAAACAATTTTTGTTAAACCGCCTATAGATGGTTTTCGGAGCGCAAAATTTGACAACGTATTTAGAAGTTTTTCCCTGGGCAGCCGAAACTGAAATTACTTTCAGTTTTAGATCCAACTTGGATGCTCACACTCCTATGTGGGTGCTCAACTCATTTGAACAAGTCCTTGACTAGAGTGGAAAACACTTTTTGTTAAACCGCCTATAGATGGTTTTCGGAGCGTAAAATTTGACAACGTATTTAGAAGTTTTTTCCTGAGCGACCGAAACTGAAATTACCTTCGGCTTTAGAACCTACTCGGATGCTCACACTCCTATGTGCGTCCTGAATTCATTTGAACAAGCCCTTGACTAGAGTGGAAAACACTTTTTGTTAAACCGCCTAGAGATAGTTTTCTGAGCGCAAAATTTGACAACGTGTTTAGAAGTTTTTCCGTGGTCAACCCAAACTGAAATTACCTTCGGTTTTAGAACCTACTCAGATGCTCACACTCCTATGTGGGTCCTCAATTCATTTGAACAAGTCCTTGACTAGAGTGGAAAACACTTTTTGTTAAACCGCCTGTAGATGGTTTTCGGAGCGCAAAATTTGACAACGTATTTAGAAGTTTTTTCCTGGGCGACCGAAACTGACATTAACTTCGGCCTCAGAACCTACTCGGATGCTCACACTCCTACATGGGTCCTCAATTCATTTGAACAAGCCCTTGAATAGAGTGGAAAACTCTTTTTGATAAACCGCTCATCGATAGTTTTCTGAGCGCAAAATTTGACAACGTATTTAGAAGTTTTCCCCTGGGCAACCGAAACTGAAATAACCTTCGGTTTTAGATCCTACTCGGATGCTTACACTCCTACGTGGGTCCTCAATTCATTTGAACAAGCCCTTGACTAGAGTGGAAAACACTTTTTCTTAAACCGCCTAGAGATAGTTTTCTGAGCGCAAAATTTGACAACGTGTTTAGAAGTTTTTCCGTGGTCAACCCAAACTGAAATTACCTTCGGTTTTAGAACCTACTCAGATGCTCACACTCCTATGTGGGTCCTCAATTCATTTGAACAAGTCCTTGACTAGAGTGGAAAACACTTTTTGATAAACCGCTCATCGATAGTTTTCTGAGCGCAAAATTTGACAAAGTATTTAGAAGTTTTCCCCTGGGCAACCGAAACTGAAATTACCTTCGGTTTTAGATCCTACTCAGATGCTTACACTCCTACGTGGGTCCTCAATTCATTTGAACAAGCCCTTGACTAGAGTGGAAAACTCTTTTTGATAAACCGCTTATCGATAGTTTTGAGCGCAAAATTTGACAACGTATTTAGAAGTTTTTCCCTGGGCAACCGAAACTGAAATTACCTTCGGTTTTAGAACCTAATCGGATGCTTACACTCCTACGTGGATCCTCAATTCATTTGAACAAGCCCTTGACTAGAGTGGAAAACACATTTTGTTAAACCGCCTATAGATGTTTTTCGGAGCGCAAAATTTAACAACGTATTTAGAAGTTTTTTCCTGGGCGACCGAAACTGACATTACCTTCGGCTTTAGAACCTACTCGGATGCTTAAACTCCTACGTGGGTCCTCAATTCATTTGAACAAGTCCTTGACTAGAGTGGAAAACTCTTTTTGATAAACCGCTTATCGATAGTTTTGAGCGCAAAATTTGACAACGTATTTAGAAGTTTTTCCCTGGGCAACCGAAACTGAAATTACCTTCGGTTTTAGAACCTAATCGGATGCTTACACTCCTACGTGGATCCTCAATTCATTTGAACAAGCCCTTGACTAGAGTGGAAAACACATTTTGTTAAACCGCCTATAGATGGTTTTCGGAGCGCAAAATTTAACAACGTATTTAGAAGTTTTTTCCTGGGCGACCGAAACTGACATTACCTTCGGCTTTAGAACCTACTCGGATGCTTACACTCCTACATGGGTCCTCAATTCATTTGAACAAGTCCTTGACTAGAGTGGAAAACACTTTCTGTTAAACCGCCTAGAGATAGTTTTCTGAGCGCAAAATTTGACAACGTATTTAGAAGTTTTTGACTGGGCAACAGAAACTGAAATTGCCTTCGGTTTTAGAAACTACTCGGATGCTCACACTCCTACGTGGGTGCTCAATTAATTTGAACAAGCCCTTGACTAGAGTGGAAAACACATTTTGTTAAACCGCCTATAGATGGTTTTCGGAGCGCAAAAATTGACAACGTATTTAGAAGTTTTTCCTGGGCGACCGAAACTGACATTAACTTCGGCTTTAGAACCTACTCGGATGCTCACACTCCTACATGGGTCCTCAATTTATTTGAACAAGCCCTTGACTAGAGTGGAAAACTCTTTTTGATAAACCGCTTATCGATAGTTTTGAGCGCAAAATTTGACAACGTATTTAGAAGTTTTTCCCTGGGCAACCGAAACTGAAATTACCTTCGGTTTTAGAACCTAATCGGATGCTTACACTCCTACGTGGATCCTCAATTCATTTGAACAAGCCCTTGACCAGAGTGGAAAACACATTTTGTTAAACCGCCTATAGATGGTTTTCGGAGCGCAAAATTTAACAACGTATTTAGAAGTTTTTTCCTGGGCGACCGAAACTGACATTACCTTCGGCTTTAGAACCTACTCGGATGCTTACACTCCTACGTGGGTCCTCAATTCATTTGAACAAGTCCTTGACTAGAGTGGAAAACACTTTCTGTTAAACCGCCTAGAGATAGTTTTCTGAGCGCAAAATTTGACAACGTATTTAGAAGTTTTTGACTGGGCAACAGAAACTGAAATTGCCTTCGGTTTTAGAAACTACTCGGATGCTCACACTCCTACGTGGGTCCTCAATAAATTTGAACAAGCCCTTGACTAGAGTGGAAAAAAACACTTTTTGATAAACCGCTTATAGATAGTTTTCTGAGCGCAAAATTTGACAACGTATTTAGAGATTTTTCCCTGGGCAGCCGAAACTGAAATTACCTTCTGTTTTAGATCTTACTCGGATGCTCACACTCCTATGTGGGTCCTCAATTCATTTGAACAAGTCCTTGACTAGAGTGGAAAACACTTTGTTAAACCGCTTATAGATGGTTTTCGGAGCGCAAAATTTGACAACGTATTTAGAAGTTTTTCCGTGGGCAACCGAAACTGAAATTGCCTTCGGTTCTAGAAACTACTCGGATGCTCACACTCCTACGTGGATCCTCAATTCATTTGAACAAGCCCTTCACTAGAGTGGAAAACACTTTTTTATAAACCGCTTATCGATAGTTTTCTGAGCGCAAAATTTGACAACGTATTTAGAAGTTTTTCCCTGGGCAACCGAAACTGAAATTACCTTCTGTTTTAGATCCTACTCGGATGCTCATACTCCTATGTGGGTCCTCAATTCATTTGAACAAGTCCTTGACTAGAGTGGAAAACACTTTGTTAAACCGCCTATAGATGGTTTTCGGAGCGCAAAATTTGACAAAGTATTTAGAAGTTTTTCCGTGAGCAACCGAAACTGAAATTACTTTTGGTTTTAGAGCCTACTCGGATGCTCACACTCCTACGTGGGTCCTCAATTCATTTGAACAAGTCCTTGACTAGAGTGGAAAACACTTTGTTAAACCGCCTATAGATGGTTTTCGGAGCGCAAAATTTGACAACGTATTTAGACGTTTTTTCCTGGGCGACCGAAACTGACTTTACCTTCGGCTTTAGAACCTACTTGGATGCTCACACTCCTACGTGGGTCCTCAATTCATTTGAACAAGCCCTTGACTAGAGTGGAAAACACTTTTTCATAAACCGCTTATAGATAGATTTCTGAGCGCAAAATTTGACAACGTATTTAGAAGTTTTTCCCTGGGCAACCGAAACTGAAATTAACTTCGGTTTTAGATCCTACTCGGATGCTCACACTCCTATGTGCGTCCTCAATTCATTTGAACAAGCCCTTGACTAGAGTGGAAAACACTTTTCGATAAACCGCTTATAGATAGATTTCTGAGCGCAAAATTTGACAACGTATTTAGAAGTTTTTCCCTGGGCAACCGAAACTGAAATTACCTTCTGTTTTAGATCTTACTCGGATGCTCACACTCCTATGTGGATCCTCAATTCATTTGAACAAGTCCTTGACTAGAGTGGAAAACACTTTTTGTTAAACCGCATATAGATGGTTTTCGGAGCGCAAAATTTGACAACCTATTTAGAAGTTTTTTCCTGGGCGACCGAATCTGACATTACCTTCGGCTTTAGAACCTATTCGAATGCTTACACTCCTACGTGGGTCCTCAATTCATTTGAACAAGCCCTTGACTAGAGTGGAAAACACTTTTCGTTAAACCTTCAATAGACAATTTTCTGAGCGCAAAATTTGACAACATATTTAGAAGTTTTTCCCTGGGCAACCGAAACTGAAATTACCTTCTGTTTTAGATCCTACTCGGATGCTCACACTCCTACGTGGGTCCTCAATTCATTTGAACAAGTCCTTCACTAGAGTGGAAAACACTTTTTGATAAACCGCTTATAGGTAGTTTTCTGAGCGCAAAATTTGACAACGTATTTAGAAGTTTTTCCCTGGGCAGCCGAAACTGAAATTACCTTCTGTTTTAGATCCTACTCGGATGCTTACACTCCTACGTGGGTCCTCAATTAATTTGAACAAGCCCTTGACTAGAGTGGAAAACACTTTTTGATAAACCGCTTATAGATAGATTTCTGAGCGCAAAATTTGACAACGTATTCAGAAGTTTTTTCCTGGGCGACCGAATCTGACATTACCTTCGGCTTTAGAACCTATTCGAATGCTTACACTCCTACGTGGGTCCTCAATTCATTTGAACAAGCCCTTGACTAGAGTGGAAAACACTTTTTCATAAACCGCTTATAGATAGATTTCTGAGCGCAAAATTTGACAACGTATTTAGACGTTTTTCCCTGGGCAGCCGAAACTGAAATTACTTTCGGCTTTAGATCCTACTCGGATGCTCACACTCCTATGTGGGTCCTCAATTCATTTGAACAAGTCCTTGACTAGAGTGGAAAACACATTTTGTTAAACCGCCTGTAGATGGTTTTCGGAGCGCAAAATTTGCCAACGTATTTAGAATTTTTTCCCTGGGCAACCGAAACTGAAATTACCTTCGGTTTTAGATCTTACTCGGATGCTCACACTCCTATGTGCGTCCTCAATTCATTTGAACAAGCCCTTGACTAGAGTGGAAAACACTTTTCGATAAACCGCTTATAAATAGATTTCTGAGCGCAAAATTTGACAACGTATTTAGAAGTTTTTCCCTGGGCAACCGAAACTGAAATTACCTTCTGTTTTAGATCTTACTCGGATGCTCACACTCCTATGTGGATCCTCAATTCATTTGAACAAGTCCTTGACTAGAGTGGAAAACACTTTTTGTTAAACCGCATATAGATGGTTTTCGGAGCGCAAAATTTGACAACGTATTTAGAAGTTTTTTCCTGGGCGACCGAATCTGACATTACCTTCGGCTTTAGAACCTATTCGAATGCTTACACTCCTACGTGGGTCCTCAATTCATTTGAACAAGCCCTTGACTAGATTGGAAAACACTTTTCGTTAAACCTTCAATAGACAATTTTCTGAGCGCAAAATTTGACAACATATTTAGAAGTTTTTCCCTGGGCAACCGAAACCGAAATTACCTTCTGTTTTAGATCCTACTCGGATGCTCACACTGCTACGTGGGTCCTCAATTCATTTGAACAAGTCCTTCACTAGAGTGGAAAACACTTTTTGATAAACCGCTTATAGATAGTTTTCTGAGCGCAAAATTTGACAACGTATTTAGAAGTTTTTCCCTGGGCAGCCGAAACTGAAATTACCTTCTGTTTTAGATCCTACTCGGATGCTTACACTCCTACGTGGGTCCTCAATTAATTTGAACAAGCCCTTGACTAGAGTGGAAAACACTTTTTGATAAACCGCTTATAGATAGATTTCTGAGCGCAAAATTTGACAACGTATTCAGAAGTTTTTTCCTGGGCGACCGAATCTGACATTACCTTCGGCTTTAGAACCTATTCGAATGCTTACACTCCTACGTGGGTCCTCAATTCATTTGAACAAGCCCTTGACTAGAGTGGAAAACACTTTTCCATAAACCGCTTATAGATAGATTTCTGAGCGCAAAATTTGACAACGTATTTAGACGTTTTTCCCTGGGCAACCGAAACTGAAATTACCTTCGGTTTTAGATCCTACTTGGATGCTCACACTCCTATGTGGGTCCTCAATTCATTTGAACAAGTCCTTGACTAGAGTGGAAAACACTTTTTGTTAAACCGCATATAGATGGTTTTCGGAGCGCAAAATTTGACAACGTATTTAGAAGTTTTTTCCTGGGCAACCGAAACTGAAATTACTTTCGGTTTTAGAGCCTACTTGGATGCTCACACTCCTATGTGTGTCCTCAATTCATTTGAACAAGTCCTTGACTAGAGTGGAAAACACTTTTCGTTAAACCTTCAATAGACAATTTTCTGAGCGCAAAATTGGACAACGTATTTAGAAGTTTTTCCCTGGGCAGCCGAAACTGAAATTACCTTCTGTTTTAGATCCTACTCGGATGCTTACACTCCTACGTGGGTCCTCAATTAATTTGAACAAGCCCTTGACTAGAGTGGAAAACACTTTTTGATAAACCGCTTATAGATAGATTTCTGAGCGCAAAATTTGACAACGTATTCAGAAGTTTTTTCCTGGGCGACCGAATCTGACATTACCTTCGGCTTTAGAACCTATTCGAATGCTTACACTCCTACGTGGGTCCTCAATTCATTTGAACAAGCCCTTGACTAGAGTGGAAAACACTTTTTCATAAACCGCTTATAGATAGATTTCTGAGCGCAAAATTTGACAACGTATTTAGACGTTTTTCCCTGGGCAACCGAAACTGAAATTACCTTCGGTTTTAGATCCTACTCGGATGCTCACACTCCTATGTGGGTCCTCAATTCATTTGAACAAGTCCTTGACTAGAGTGGAAAACACTTTTTGTAAAACCGCATATAGATGGTTTTCGGAGCGCAAAATTTGACAACGTATTTAGAAGTTTTTTCCTGGGCAACCGAAACTGAAATTACTTTCGGTTTTAGAGCCTACTCGGATGCTCACACTCCTATGTGTGTCCTCAATTCATTTGAACAAGTCCTTGACTAGAGTGGAAAACACTTTTCGTTAAACCTTCAATAGACAATTTTCTGAGCGCAAAATTTGACAACATGTTTAGAAGTTTTTCCCTGGGCAACCGAAACTGAAATTACCTTCTGTTTTAGATCCTACTCGGATGCTCACACTCCTACGTGGGTCCTCAATTCATTTGAACAAGTCCTTCACTAGAGTGGAAAACACTTTTTGATAAACCGCTTATAGATAGTTTTCTGAGCGCAAAATTTGACAACGTATTTAGAAGTTTTTCCCTGGGCAGCCGAAACTGAAATTACCTTCTGTTTTAGATCCTACTCGGATGCTTACACTCCTACGTGGGTCCTCAATTAATTTGAACAAGCCCTTGACTAGAGTGGAAAACACTTTTTGATAAACCGCTTATAGATAGATTTCTGAGCGCAAAATTTGACAACGTATTCAGAAGTTTTTTCCTGGGCGACCGAATCTGACATTACCTTCGGCTTTGGAACCTATTCGAATGCTTACACTCCTACGTGGGTCCTCAATTCATTTGAACAAGCCCTTGACTAGAGTGGAAAACACTTTTTCATAAACCGCTTATAGATAGATTTCTGAGCGCAAAATCTGACAACGTATTTACAAGTTTTTCCCTGGGCAACCGAAACTGAAATTACCTTCGGTTTTAGATCCTACTCGGATGCTCACACTCCTATGTGGGTCCTCAATTCATTTGAACAAGTCCTTGACTAGAGTGGAAAACACTTTTTGTTAAACCGCATATAAATGGTTTTCGGAGCGCAAAATTTGACAACGTATTTAGAAGTTTTTTCCTGGGCGACCGAATCTGACATTACCTTCGGCTTTAGAACCTTTTCGAATGCTTACACTCCTATGTAGGTCCTCAATTCATTTGAACAAGCCCTTGACTAGAGTGGAAAACACTTTTTGATAAACCGCTTATAGATAGATTTCTGAGCGCAAAATTTGACAACGTATTCAGAAGTTTTTCCCTGGGCAACCGAAACTGAAATTACCTTCGGTTTTAGATCCTACTCGGATGCTCACACTCCTATGTGTGTCCTCAATTCATTTGAACAAGTCCTTGACTAGAGTGGAAAACACTTTTTGTTAAACCGCATATAAATGGTTTTCGGAGCGCAAAATTTGACAACGTATTTAGAAGTTTTTTCCTGGGCGACCGAATCTGACATTACCTTCGGCTTTAGAACCTTTTCGAATGCTTACACTCCTATGTAGGTCCTCAATTCATTTGAACAAGCCCTTGACTAGAGTGGAAAACACTTTTTGATAAACCGCTTATAGATAGATTTCTGAGCGCAAAATTTGACAACGTATTCAGAAGTTTTTCCCTGGGCAACCGAAACTGAAATTACCTTCGGTTTTAGATCCTACTCGGATGCTCACACTCCTATGTGTGTCCTCAATTCATTTGAACAAGTCCTTGACTAGAGTGGAAAACACTTTTCGTTAAACCTTCAATAGACAATTTTCTGAGCGCAAAATTTGACAACGTATTTAGAAGTTTTTCCCTGGGCGACCGAAACTGAAATTACCTTCTGTTTTAGATCCTACTCGGATGCTCACACTCCTACGTGGGTCCTCAATTCATTTGAACAAGCCCTTGACTAGAGTGGAAAACACTTTTCGATAAACCGCTTATAGATAGATTTCTGAGCGCAAAATTTGACAACGTATTTAGAAGTTTTTCCCTGGGCAACCGAAACTGAAATTACCTTCGGTTTTAGATCCTACTCGGATGCTCACACTCCTATGTGTGTCCTCAATTCATTTGAACAAGTCCTTGACTAGAGTGGAAAACACTTTTCGTTAAACCTTCAATAGACAATTTTCTGAGCGCAAAATTTGACAACGTATTTAGAAGTTTTTCCCTGGGCAACCGAAACTGAAATTACCTTCTGTTTTAGATCCTACTCGGATGCTCACACTCCTACGTGGGTCCTCAATTCATTTGAACAAGCCCTTGACTAGAGTGGAAAACACTTTTCGATAAACCGCTTATAGATAGATTTCTGAGCGCAAAATTTGACAACGTATTCAGAAGTTTTTTCCTGGGCGACCGAATCTGACATTACCTTCGGCTTTAGAACCTATTCGAATGCTTACACTCCTACGTGGGTCCTCAATTCATTTGAACAAGCCCTTGACTAGAGTGGAAAACACTTTTTGATAAACCGCTTATAGATAGATTTCTGAGCGCAAAATTTGACAACGTATTCAGAAGTTTTTTCCTGGGCGACCGAATCTGACATTACCTTCGGCTTTAGAACCTATTCGAATGCTTACACTCCTACGTGGGTCCTCAATTCATTTGAACAAGCCCTTGACTAGAGTGGAAAACACTTTTTCATAAACCGCTTATAGATAGATTTCTGAGCGCAAAATTTGACAACGTATTTAGACGTTTTTCCCTGGGCAACCGAAACTGAAATTACCTTCGGTTTTAGATCCTACTCGGATGCTCACACTCCTATGTGGGTCCTCAATTCATTTGAACAAGTCCTTGACTAGAGTGGAAAACACTTTTTGTAAAACCGCATATAGATGGTTTTCGGAGCGCAAAATTTGACAACGTATTTAGAAGTTTTTTCCTGGGCAACCGAAACTGAAATTACTTTCGGTTTTAGAGCCTACTCGGATGCTCACACTCCTATGTGTGTCCTCAATTCATTTGAACAAGTCCTTGACTAGAGTGGAAAACACTTTTCGTTAAACCTTCAATAGACAATTTTCTGAGCGCAAAATTTGACAACATATTTAGAAGTTTTTCCCTGGGCAACCGAAACTGAAATTACCTTCTGTTTTAGATCCTACTCGGATGCTCACACTCCTACGTGGGTCCTCAATTCATTTGAACAAGTCCTTCACTAGAGTGGAAAACACTTTTTGATAAACCGCTTATAGATAGTTTTCTGAGCGCAAAATTTGACAACGTATTTAGAAGTTTTTCCCTGGGCAGCCGAAACTGAAATTACCTTCTGTTTTAGATCCTACTCGGATGCTTACACTCCTACGTGGGTCCTCAATTAATTTGAACAAGCCCTTGACTAGAGTGGAAAACACTTTTTGATAAACCGCTTATAGATAGATTTCTGAGCGCAAAATTTGACAACGTATTCAGAAGTTTTTTCCTGGGCGACCGAATCTGACATTACCTTCGGCTTTAGAACCTATTCGAATGCTTACACTCCTACGTGGGTCCTCAATTCATTTGAACAAGCCCTTGACTAGAGTGGAAAACACTTTTTCATAAACCGCTTATAGATAGATTTCTGAGCGCAAAATCTGACAACGTATTTACAAGTTTTTCCCTGGGCAACCGAAACTGAAATTACCTTCGGTTTTAGATCCTACTCGGATGCTCACACTCCTATGTGGGTCCTCAATTCATTTGAACAAGTCCTTGACTAGAGTGGAAAACACTTTTTGTTAAACCGCATATAAATGGTTTTCGGAGCGCAAAATTTGACAACGTATTTAGAAGTTTTTTCCTGGGCGACCGAATCTGACATTACCTTCGGCTTTAGAACCTATTCGAATGCTTACACTCCTATGTAGGTCCTCAATTCATTTGAACAAGCCCTTGACTAGAGTGGAAAACACTTTTTGATAAACCGCTTATAGATAGATTTCTGAGCGCAAAATTTGACAACGTATTTAGAAGTTTTTCCCTGGGCAACCGAAACTGAAATTACCTTCGGTTTTAGATCCTACTCGGATGCTCACACTCCTATGTGTGTCCTCAATTCATTTGAACAAGTCCTTGACTAGAGTGGAAAACACTTTTCGTTAAACCTTCAATAGACAATTTTCTGAGCGCAAAATTTGACAACGTATTTAGAAGTTTTTCCCTGGGCAACCGAAACTGAAATTACCTTCTGTTTTAGATCCTACTCGGATGCTCACACTCCTACGTGGGTCCTCAATTCATTTGAACAAGCCCTTGACTAGAGTGGAAAACACTTTTCGATAAACCGCTTATAGATAGATTTCTGAGCGCAAAATTTGACAACGTATTTAGAAGTTTTTCCCTGGGCAACCGAAACTGAAATTACCTTCGGTTTTAGATCCTACTCGGATGCTCACACTCCTATGTGTGTCCTCAATTCATTTGAACAAGTCCTTGACTAGAGTGGAATACACTTTTCGTTAAACCTTCAATAGACAATTTTCTGAGCGCAAAATTTGACAACGTATTTAGAAGTTTTTCCCTGGGCAACCGAAACTGAAATTACCTTCTGTTTTAGATCCTACTCGGATGCTCACACTCCTACGTGGGTCCTCAATTCATTTGAACAAGCCCTTGACTAGAGTGGAAAACACTTTTCGATAAACCGCTTATAGATAGATTTCTGAGCGCAAAATTTGACAACGTATTTAGAAGTTTTTCCCTGGGCAACCGAAACTGAAATTACCTTCTGTTTTAGATTTTACTCGGATGCTCACACTCCTATGTGGGTCCTCAATTCATTTGAACAAGTCCTTGACTAGAGTGGAAAACACTTTTTGTTAAACCGCATATAATAGATGGTTTTCGGAGCGCAAAATTTGACAACGTATTTAGAAGTTTTTTCCTGGGCGACCGAATCTGACATTACCTTCGGCTTTAGAACCTATTCAAAAGCTTACACTCCTACGTAGGTCCTCAATTCATTTGAACAAGCCCTTGACTAGAGTGGAAAACACTTTTTGATAAACCGCTTATAGATAGATTTCTGAGCGCAAAATTTGACAACGTATTTAGAAGTTTTTCCCTGGGCAACCGAAACTGATATTACCTTCGGTTTTAGATACTACTCGAATGCTCACACTCCTATGTGTGTCCTCAATTCATTTGAACAAGTCCTTGACTAGAGTGGAAAACACTTTTCGTTAAACCTTCAATAGACAATTTTCTGAGCGCAAAAATTGACAACGTATTTAGAAGTTTTTCCCTGGGCAAGCGAAACTGAAATTACCTTCTGTTTTAGATCCTACTCGGATGCTCACACTCCTACGTGGGTCCTCAATTCATTTGAACAAGTCCTTCACTAGAGTGGAAAACACTTTTTGATAAACCGCTTATAGATAGTTTTCTGAGCGCAAAATTTGACAACGTATTTAGAAGTTTTTCCCTGGGCAGCCGAAACTGAAATTACCTTCTGTTTTAGATCCTACTCGGATGCTTACACTCCTACGTGGGTCCTCAATTCATTTGAACAAGCCCTTGACTACAGTGGAAAACACTTTTTGTTAAACCGCCTATAGATGGTTTTCGGAGCGCAAAATTTGACAACGTATTCAGAAGTTTTTTCGTGGGCAACCGAAACTGAATTTACTTTCGGTTTTAGAGCCTACTCGGATGCTCACACTCCTATGTGTGTCCTCAATTCATTTGAACAAGTCCTTGACTAGAGTGGAAAACACTTTTCGTTAAACCTTCAATAGACAATTTTCTGAGCGCAAAATTTGACAACGTATTTAGAAGTTTTTCCCTGGGCAACCGAAACTGAAATTACCTTCTGTTTTAGATCCTACTCGGACGCTCACACTCCTACGTGGGTCCTCAATTCATTTGAACAAGTCCTTCACTAGAGTGGAAAACACTTTTTGATAAACCGCTTATAGATAGTTTTCTGAGCGCAAAATTTGACAACGTATTTAGAAGTTTTTCCCTGGGCAGCCGAAACTGAAATTACCTTCTGTTTTAGATCCTACTCGGATGCTTACACTCCTACGTGGGTCCTCAATTCATTTGAACAAGCCCTTGACTAGAGTGGAAAACACTTTTTGTTAAACCGCCTATAGATGGTTTTCGGAGCGCAAAATTTGACAACGTATTTAGAAGTTTTTTCCTGGGCAACCGAAACTGAAATTACTTTCGGTTTTAGAGCCTACTCGGATGCTCACACTCCTATGTGTGTCCTCAATTCATTTGAACAAGTCCTTGACTAGAGTGGAAAACACTTTTCGTTAAACCTTCAATAGACAATTTTCGGAGCGCAAAATTTGACAACGTATTTAGAAGTTTTTTCCTGGGCGACCGAATCTGACATTACCTTCGGCTTTAGAACCTATTCGAATGCTTACACTCCTACGTGGGTCCTCAATTCATTTGAACAAGCCCTTGACTAGAGTGGAAAACACTTTTTGATAAACCGCTTATAGATAGATTTCTGAGCGCAAAATTTGACAACGTATTTAGAAGTTTTTCCCTGGGCAACCGAAACTGAAATTACCTTCGGTTTTAGATCCTACTCGGATGCTCACACTCCTATGTGTGTCCTCAATTCATTTGAACAAGTCCTTGACTAGAGTGGAAAACACTTTTCGTTAAACCTTCAATAGACAATTTTCTGAGCGCAAAATTTGACAACGTATTTAGAAGTTTTTCCCTGGGCAACCGAAACTGAAATTACCTTCTGTTTTAGATCCTACTCGGATGCTCACACTCCTACGTGGGTCCTCAATTCATTTGAACAAGTCCTTCACTAGAGTGGAAAACACTTTTTGATAAACCGCTTATAGATAGTTTTCTGAGCGCAAAATTTGACAACGTATTTAGAAGTTTTTCCCTGGGCAGCCGAAACTGAAATTACCTTCTGTTCTAGATCCTACTCGGATGCTTACACTCCTACGTGGGTCCTCAATTCATTTGAACAAGCCCTTGACTAGAGTGGAAAACACTTTTTGTTAAACCGCCTATAGATGGTTTTCGGAGCGCAAAATTTGACAACGTATTCAGAAGTTTTTTCCTGGGCAACCGAAACTGAAATTACTTTCGGTTTTAGAGCCTACTCGGATGCTCACACTCCTATGTGTGTCCTCAATTCATTTGAACAAGTCCTTGACTAGAGTGGAAAACACTTTTTGTTAAACCGCCTATAGATGGTTTTCGGAGCGCAAAATTTGACAACGTATTTAGAAGTTTTTTCCTGGGCAACCGAAACTGAAATTACTTTCGGTTTTAGAGCCTACTCGGATGCTCACACTCCTACGTGGGTCCTCAATTCATTTGAACAAGTCCTTCACTAGAGTGGAAAACACTTTTTGATAAACCGCTTATAGATAGTTTTCTGAGCGCAAAATTTGACAACGTATTTAGAAGTTTTTTCCTGGGCAACCGAAACTGAAATTACTTTCGGTTTTAGAGCCTACTCGGATGCTCACACTCCTACGTGGGTCCTCAATTCATTTGAACAAGCCCTTGACTAGAGTGGAAAACACTTTTTGTTAAACCGCCTATAGATGGTTTTCGGAGCGCAAAATTTGACAACGTATTTAGAAGTTTTTTCCTGGGCAACCGAAACTGAAATTACTTTTGGTTTTAGAGCCTACTCGGATGCTCACACTCCTATGTGTGTCCTCAATTCATTTGAACAAGTCCTTGACTGGAGTGGAAAACACTTTTCGTTAAACCTTCAATAGACAATTTTCTGAGCGCAAAATTTGACAACGTATTTAGAAGTTTTTCCCTGGGCAACCGAAACTGAAATTACCTTCTGTTTTAGATCCTACTCGGATGCTCACACTCCTACGTGGGTCCTCAATTCATTTGAACAAGTCCTTCACCAGAGTGGAAAACACTTTTTGATAAACCGCTTATAGATAGTTTTCTGAGCGCAAAATTTGACAACGTATTTAGAAGTTTTTCCCTGGGCAGCCGAAACTGAAATTACCTTCTGTTTTAGATCCTACTTGGATGCTCACACTCCTACGTGGGTCCTCAATTCATTTGAACAAGTCCTTCACTAGAGTGGAAAACACTTTTTGTTAAACCGCCTATAGATGGTTTTCGGAGCGCAAAATTTGACAACGTATTTAGAAGTTTTTTCCTGGGCAACCGAAACTGAAATTACTTTCGGTTTTAGGGCCTACTCGGATGCTCACACTCCTATGTGTGTCCTCAATTCATTTGAACAAGTCCTTGACTAGAGTGGAAAACACTTTTCGTTAAACCTTCAATAGACAATTTTCTGAGCGCAAAATTTGACAACGTATTTAGAAGTTTTTCCCTGGGCAGCCGAAACTGAAATTACCTTCTGTTTTAGATCCTACTTGGATGCTCACACTCCTACGTGGGTCCTCAATTCATTTGAACAAGTCCTTCACTAGAGTGGAAAACACTTTTTGTTAAACCGCCTATAGATGGTTTTCGGAGCGCAAAATTTGACAACGTATTTAGAAGTTTTTTCCTGGGCAACCGAAACTGAAATTACTTTCGGTTTTAGGGCCTACTCGGATGCTCACACTCCTATGTGTGTCCTCAATTCATTTGAACAAGTCCTTGACTAGAGTGGAAAACACTTTTCGTTAAACCTTCAATAGACAATTTTCAGAGCGCAAAATTTGACAACGTATTTAGAAGTTTTTCCCTGGGCAACCGAAACTGAAATTACCTTCTGTTTTAGATCCTACTCGGATGCTCACACTCCTACGTGGGTCCTCAATTCATTTGAACAAGTCCTTCACCAGAGTGGAAAACACTTTTTGATAAACCGCTTATAGATAGTTTTCTGAGCGCAAAATTTGACAACGTATTTAGAAGTTTTTCCCTGGGCAGCCGAAACTGAAATTACCTTCTGTTTTAGATCCTACTCGGATGCTCACACTCCTACGTGGGTCCTCAATTCATTTGAACAAGTCCTTCACTAGAGTGGAAAACACTTTTTGATAAACCGCTTATAGATAGTTTTCTGAGCGCAAAATTTGACAACGTATTTAGAAGTTTTTCCCTGGGCAGCCGAAACTGAAATTGCCTTCTGTTTTAGATCCTACTCGGATGCTCACACTCCTACGTGGGTCCTCAATTCATTTGAACAAGTCCTTCACCAGAGTGGAAAACACTTTTTGATAAACCGCTTATAGATAGTTTTCTGAGCGCAAAATTTGACAACGTATTTAGAAGTTTTTCCCTGGGCAGCCGAAACTGAAATTACCTTCTGTTTTAGATCCTACTCGGATGCTCACACTCCTACGTGGGTCCTCAATTCATTTGAACAAGTCCTTCACTAGAGTGGAAAACACTTTTTGATAAACCGCTTATAGATAGTTTTCTGAGCGCAAAATTTGACAACGTATTTAGAAGTTTTTCCCTGGGCAGCCGAAACTGAAATTACCTTCTGTTTTAGATCCTACTCGGATGCTCACACTCCTACGTGGGTCCTCAATTCATTTGAACAAGTCCTTCACCAGAGTGGAAAACACTTTTTGATAAACCGCTTATAGATAGTTTTCTGAGCGCAAAATTTGACAACGTATTTAGAAGTTTTTCCCTGGGCAGCCGAAACTGAAATTACCTTCTGTTTTAGATTCTACTCGGATGCTTACACTCCTACGTGGGTCCTCAATTCATTTGAACAAGCCCTTGACTAGAGTGCAAAACACTTTTTGATAAACCGCTTATAGATAGTTTTCTGAGCGCAAAATTTGACAACGTATTTAGAAGTTTTTTCCTGGGCAACCGAAACTGAAATTACTTTCGGTTTTAGAGCATACTCGGATGCTCACACTCCTATGTGTGTCCTCAATTCATTTGAACAAGTCCTTCACCAGAGTGGAAAACACTTTTTGATAAACCGCTTATAGATAGTTTTCTGAGCGCAAAATTTGACAACGTATTTAGAAGTTTTTCCCTGGGCAGCCGAAACTGAAATTACCTTCTGTTTTAGATCCTACTCGGATGCTCACACTCCTACGTGGGTCCTCAATTCATTTGAACAAGTCCTTCACTAGAGTGGAAAACACTTTTTGATAAACCGCTTATAGATAGTTTTCTGAGCGCAAAATTTGACAACGTATTTAGAAGTTTTTCCCTGGGCAGCCGAAACTGAAATTACCTTCTGTTTTAGATCCTACTCGGATGCTCACACTCCTACGTGGGTCCTCAATTCATTTGAACAAGTCCTTCACCAGAGTGGAAAACACTTTTTGATAAACCGCTTATAGATAGTTTTCTGAGCGCAAAATTTGACAACGTATTTAGAAGTTTTTCCCTGGGCAGCCGAAACTGAAATTACCTTCTGTTTTAGATTCTACTCGGATGCTTACACTCCTACGTGGGTCCTCAATTCATTTGAACAAGCCCTTGACTAGAGTGCAAAACACTTTTTGATAAACCGCTTATAGATAGTTTTCTGAGCGCAAAATTTGACAACGTATTTAGAAGTTTTTTCCTGGGCAACCGAAACTGAAATTACTTTCGGTTTTAGAGCATACTCGGATGCTCACACTCCTATGTGTGTCCTCAATTCATTTGAACAAGTCCTTGACTAGAGTGGAAAACACTTTTCGTTAAACCTTCAATAGACAATTTTCTGAGCGCAAAATTTTACAACGTATTTAGAAGTTTTTCCCTGCGCAACCGAAACTGAAATTACCTTCTGTTTCAGATTTTACTCGGATGCTCACACTCCTACGTGGGTCCTCAATTCATTTGAACAAGTCCTTCACCAGAGTGGAAAACACTTTTTGATAAACCGCTTATAGATAGTTTTCTGAGCGCAAAATTTGACAACGTATTTAGAAGTTTTTCCCTGGGCAGCCGAAACTGAAATTACCTTCTGTTTTAGATTCTACTCGGATGCTTACACTCCTACGTGGGTCCTCAATTCATTTGAACAAGCCCTTGACTAGAGTGCAAAACACTTTTTGATAAACCGCTTATAGATAGTTTTCTGAGCGCAAAATTTGACAACGTATTTAGAAGTTTTTTCCTGGGCAACCGAAACTGAAATTACTTTCGGTTTTAGAGCATACTCGGATGCTCACACTCCTATGTGTGTCCTCAATTCATTTGAACAAGTCCTTGACTAGAGTGGAAAACACTTTTCGTTAAACCTTCAATAGACAATTTTCTGAGCGCAAAATTTTACAACGTATTTAGAAGTTTTTCCCTGCGCAACCGAAACTGAAATTACCTTCTGTTTCAGATTTTACTCGGATGCTCACACTCCTACGTGGGTCCTCAATTCATTTGAACAAGTCCTTCACCAGAGTGGAAAACACTTTTTGATAAACCGCTTATAGATAGTTTTCTGAGCGCAAAATTTGACAACGTATTTAGAAGTTTTTCCCTGGGCAGCCGAAACTGAAATTACCTTCTGTTTTAGATTCTACTCGGATGCTTACACTCCTACGTGGGTCCTCAATTCATTTGAACAAGCCCTTGACTAGAGTGCAAAACACTTTTTGATAAACCGCTTATAGATAGTTTTCTGAGCGCAAAATTTGACAACGTATTTAGAAGTTTTTTCCTGGGCAACCGAAACTGAAATTACTTTCGGTTTTAGAGCATACTCGGATGCTCACACTCCTATGTGTGTCCTCAATTCATTTGAACAAGTCCTTGACTAGAGTGGAAAACACTTTTCGTTAAACCTTCAATAGACAATTTTCTGAGCGCAAAATTTGACAACGTATTTAGAAGTTTTTCCCTGCGCAACCGAAACTGAAATTACCTTCTGTTTCAGATTTTACTCGGATGCTCACACTCCTACGTGGGTCCTCAATTCATTTGAACAAGTCCTTCACTAGAGTTGAAAACACTTTTTGTTAAACCGCCTATAGATGGTTTTCGGAGCGCAACATTTGACAACGTATTTAGAAGTTTTTTCCTGGGCAACCGAAACTGAAATTACTTTCGGTTTTAGAGCCTACTCGGATGCTCACACTCCTATGTGTGTCCTCAATTCATTTGAACAAGTCCTTGACTAGAGTGGAAAACACTTTTCGTTAAACCTTCAATAGACAATTTTCTGAGCGCAAAATTTGACAACGTATTTAGTTTTTCCCTGGGCAACCGAAACTGAAATTACCTTCTGTTTCAGATCCTACTCGGATGCTCACACTCCTACGTGAGTCCTCAATTCATTTGAACAAGTCCTTCACTAGAGTGGAAAACACTTTTTGTTAAACCGCCTATAGATGGTTTTCGGAGCGCAAAATTTGACAACGTATTTAGAAGTTTTTTCCTGGGCAACCGAAACTGAAATTACTTTCGGTTTTAGAGCCTACTCGGATGCTCACACTCCTATGTGTGTCCTCAATTCATTTGAACAAGTCCTTGACTAGAGTGGAAAACACTTTTCGTTAAACCTTCAATAGACAATTTTCTGCGCGCAAAATTTGACAACGTATATAGAAGTTTTTCCCTGGGCAACCGAAACTGAAATTACCTTCTGTTTTAGATCCTACTCGGATGCTCACACTCCTACGTGAGTCCTCAATTCATTTGAACAAGTCCTTCACTAGAGTGGAAAACACTTTTTGTTAAACCGCCTATAGATGGTTTTCGGAGCGCAAAATTTGACAACGTATTTAGAAGTTTTTTCCTGGGCAACCGAAACTGAAATTACTTTCGGTTTTAGAGCCTACTCGGATGCTCACACTCCTATGTGTGTCCTCAATTCATTTGAACAAGTCCTTGACTAGAGTGGAAAACACTTTTCGTTAAACCTTCAATAGACAATTTTCTGCGCGCAAAATTTGACAACGTATATAGAAGTTTTTCCCTGGGCAACCGAAACTGAAATTACCTTCTGTTTTAGATCCTACTCGAATGCTCACACTCCTACGTGGGTCCTCAATTCATTTGAACAAGTCCTTCACTAGAGTGGAAAACACTTTTTGATAAACCGCTTATAGATAGTTTTCTGAGCGCAAAATTTGACAACGTATTTAGAAGTTTTTCCCTGGGCAGCCGAAACTGAAATTACCTTCTGTTTTACATCCTACTCGGATGCTCACACTCCTACGTGGGTCCTCAATTCATTTGAACAAGTCCTTCACCAGAGTGGAAAACACTTTTTGATAAACCGCTTATAGATAGTTTTCTGAGAGCAAAATTTGACAACGTATTTAGAAGTTTTTCCCTGGGCAGCCGAAACTGAAATTACCTTCTGTTTTAGATCCTACTCGGATGCTTACACTCCTACGTGGGTCCTCAATTCATTTGAACAAGCCCTTGACTAGAGTGGAAAACACTTTTTGATAAACCGCTTATAGATAGTTTTCTGAGCGCAAAATTTGACAACGTATTTAGAAGTTTTTTCCTGGGCAACCGAAACTGAAATTACTTTCGGTTTTAGAGCCTACTCGGATGCTCACACTCCTATGTGTGTCCTCAATTCATTTGAACAAGTCCTTGACTAGAGTGGAAAACACTTTTCGTTAAACCTTCAATAGACAATTTTCTGAGCGCAAAATTGGACAACGTATTTAGAAGTTTTTCCCTGGGCAACCGAAACTGAAATTACCTTCTGTTTTAGATCCTACTCGGATGCTCACACTCCTACGTGGGTCCTCAATTCATTTGAACAAGTCCTTCACTAGAGTGGAAAACACTTTTTGATAAACCGCTTATAGATAGTTTTCTGAGCGCAAAATTTGACAACGTATTTAGAAGTTTTTCCCTGGGCAGCCGAAACTGAAATTACCTTCTGTTTTAGATTCTACTCGGATGCTTACACTCCTACGTGGATCCTCAATTCATTTGAACAAGCCCTTGACTAGAGTGCAAAACACTTTTTGATAAACCGCTTATAGATAGTTTTCTGAGCGCAAAATTTGACAACGTATTTAGAAGTTTTTTCCTGGGCAACCGAAACTGAAATTACTTTCGGTTTTAGAGCCTACTCGGATGCTCACACTCCTATGTGTGTCCTCAATTCATTTGAACAAGTCCTTGACTAGAGTGGAAAACACTTTTCGTTAAACCTTCAATAGACAATTTTCTGAGCGCAAAATTTGACAACGTATTTAGAAGTTTTTCCCTGCGCAACCGAAACTGAAATTACCTTCTGTTTCAGATTTTACTCGGATGCTCACACTCCTACGTGGGTCCTCAATTCATTTGAACAAGTCCTTCACTAGAGTGGAAAACACTTTGTTAAACCGCCTATAGATGGTTTTCGGAGCGCAAAATTTGACAACGTATTTAGAAGTTTTTCCCTGGGCAGCCGAAACTGAAATTACCTTCTGTTTTAGATTCTACTCGGATGCTCACACTCCTACGTGGGTCCTCAATTCATTTGAACAAGTCCTTCACCAGAGTGGAAAACACTTTTTGATAAACCGCTTATAGATAGTTTTCTGAGCGCAAAATTTGACAACGTATTTAGAAGTTTTTCCCTGGGCAGCCGAAACTGAAATTACCTTCTGTTTTAGATCCTACTCGGATGCTTACACTCCTATGTGGGTCCTCAATTCATTTGAACAAGCCCTTGACTAGAGTGGAAAACACTTTTTGATAAACCGCTTATAGATAGTTTTCTGAGCGCAAAATTTGACAACGTATTTAGAAGTTTTTTCCTGGGCAACCGAAACTGAAATTACTTTCGGTTTTAGAGCCTACTCGGATGCTCACACTCCTATGTGTGTCCTCAATTCATTTGAACAAGTCCTTGACTAGAGTGGAAAACACTTTTCGTTAAACCTTCAATAGACAATTTTCTGAGCGCAAAATTTGACAACGTATTTAGAAGTTTTTCCCTGGGCAACCGAAACTGAAATTACCTTCTGTTTCAGATCCTACTCGGATGCTCACACTCCTACGTGAGTCCTCAATTCATTTGAACAAGTCCTTCACTAGAGTGGAAAACACTTTTTGTTAAACCGCCTATAGATGGTTTTCGGAGCGCAAAATTTGACAACGTATTTAGAAGTTTTTTCCTGGGCAACCGAAACTGAAATTACTTTCGGTTTTAGAGCCTACTCGGATGCTCACACTCCTATGTGTGTCCTCAATTCATTTGAACAAGTCCTTGACTAGAGTGGAAAACACTTTTCGTTAAACCTTCAATAGACAATTTTCTGCGCGCAAAATTTGACAACGTATATAGAAGTTTTTCCCTGGGCAACCGAAACTGAAATTACCTTCTGTTTTAGATCCTACTCGGATGCTCACACTCCTACGTGGGTCCTCAATTCATTTGAACAAGTCCTTCACTAGAGTGGAAAACACTTTTTGATAAACCGCTTATAGATAGTTTTCTGAGCGCAAAATTTGACAACGTATTTAGAAGTTTTTCCCTGGGCAGCCGAAACTGAAATTACCTTCTGTTTTACATCCTACTCGGATGCTCACACTCCTACGTGGGTCCTCAATTCATTTGAACAAGTCCTTCACCAGAGTGGAAAACACTTTTTGATAAACCGCTTACAGATAGTTTTCTGAGAGCAAAATTTGACAACGTATTTAGAAGTTTTTCCCTGGGCAGCCGAAACTGAAATTACCTTCTGTTTTAGATCCTACTCGGATGCTTACACTCCTACGTGGGTCCTCAATTCATTTGAACAAGCCCTTGACTAGAGTGGAAAACACTTTTTGATAAACCGCTTATAGATAGTTTTCTGAGCGCAAAATTTGACAACGTATTTAGAAGTTTTTTCCTGGGCAACCGAAACTGAAATTACTTTCGGTTTTAGAGCCTACTCGGATGCTCACACTCCTACGTGGGTCCTCAATTCATTTGAACAAGCCCTTGACTAGAGTGGAAAACACTTTTCGTTAAACCTTCAATAGACAATTTTCTGAGCGCAAAATTGGACAACGTATTTAGAAGTTTTTCCCTGGGCAACCGAAACTGAAATTACCTTCTGTTTTATATTCTACTCGGATGCTCACACTCCTACGTGGGTCCTCAATTCATTTGAACAAGTCCTTCACTAGAGTGGAAAACACTTTTTGATAAACCGCTTATAGATAGTTTTCTGAGCGCAAAATTTGACAACGTATTTAGAAGTTTTTCCCTGGGCAGCCGAAACTGAAATTACCTCCTGTTTTAGATCCTACTCGGATGCTTACACTCCTACGTGGGTCCTCAATTCATTTGAACAAGCCCTTGACTAGAGTGGAAAACACTTTTTGATAAACCGCTTATAGATAGATTTCTGAGCGCAAAATTTGACAACGTATTTAGAAGTTTTTTCCTGGGCGACCGAATCTGACATTACCTTCTGTTTTAGATCCTACTCGGATGCTCACACTCCTACGTGGGTCCTCAATTCATTTGAACAAGTCCTTCACTAGAGTGGAAAACACTTTTTGATAAACCGCTTATAGATAGTTTTCTGAGCGCAAAATTTGACAACGTATTTAGAAGTTTTTCCCTGGGCAGCCGAAACTGAAATTACCTTCTGTTTTAGATCCTACTCGGATGCTCACACTCCTACGTGGGTCCTCAATTCATTTGAACAAGTCCTTCACTAGAGTGGAAAACACTTTTTGATAAACCGCTTATAGATAGTTTTCTGAGCGCAAAATTTGACAACGTATTTAGAAGTTTTTCCCTGGGCAGCCGAAACTGAAATTACCTTCTGTTTTAGATCCTACTCGGATGCTTACACTCCTACGTGGGTCCTCAATTCATTTGAACAAGCCCTTGACTAGAGTGGAAAACACTTTTTGATAAACCGCTTATAGATAGATTTCTGAGCGCAAAATTTGACAACGTATTTAGAAGTTTTTCCCTGGGCAACCGAAACTGAAACTACCTTCGGTTTTAGATCCTACTCGAATGCTCACATTGCTACATATGGGCCCTCAGTTTATTTTAATAACTTGGGCTCTTAACTTTCCTTACTATAGTAAGAAGTTCCAGTATTGCAATTACAACAACCGAGAACATACCTTAATTTCTTAAATTGCAACTTTGCCACCATTTTTACAGTTGGTTGAACTAAAGAAGTCTATTACCTCATTGTAGCGCTGTAAAAACAAAAGTTAATTGTTTAATTTTGATAAAGTAAAGTGCATTTTGATAAAGAGGGGCATTGGACAACGAAACGAATCAGGCGTACAAGAGTAGCGCCAACAAACAACTCAGGCGTACAAGAGTAGCGCCAACAAACAACTCAGGCGTACAAGAGTAGCGCCCCTAACACACATCAAAATTGCACACATGCTACTAATACGAACACTTCTTGTTTGTTACACCAAATGCATTGCACATGGTTTCAATACACGGCTCAGTTAAATTAAATTAACTGATTGAATAATGGATTTCAACTCACCCAATTCAGTTGACAGTAGCTTCTTCAGAAGAGGAATAGCGATGACAGAAGTAACAACAACAGCGTAAGTGCACAAGTTATCAACAAGAGATCTGAAAAGGGTTGAGGCTATTACATATTTAGGAGACAGCATTACACAAATGACCAACATTATCCCGAAAAGGACTAATATAATTGTTACAACACACTCCAAAAAAACCCTCAGCGCACCAACATCCCCAACATGGGGTGCACCAAAGCCCCGCAAGGGGGGAAACCGACTAACCGGCGTCTCAACGGGACAAGGGGCCAGGGTGCACCTCATGGGGCTAGAAGCCCTCACCTTAAATTAATAGTAATATATAATTATGACTATAACAATAACAATGATAATAATAAAAATAACAACGTCATGAACTTAAAAGATCCAACCAGTTAAAATAATCTGAAACACTGAAACTTGCAGTATAACACAAGATATAACAAGCTGAATATCGTACGGAAAGTAGTGTTTCTCTCCTCAGGAGGTCAAACTGGGGTCAACTTTCCTGGCCAATTTCTCAAAAACGGCTGAACGAAAACAAACGCCCTTAGTACCAATTGTAGCACTGCTCAAGACACGCATCATATTAAAAAATGAGCCCAATCGGTGCATTCTTCGAGGAGTTATAGCAAAAATAAGGTACCGTACCAACTGACCCCAGAAGAGAGATACCCCACATTCAGAGCTAAAATTGACCTTCAAAACTTCATAAAATGAGGTAGAAAATATATATGGGGAGATTCCCCATTACAAATGGAGTTGAATGAGCCTATTCGTGCAGTCAAAGTCGTTAATTTCAACATTTCACATATAGAAACGTGAAACGTACCAGTCACTAACAGGTAAAAATGACCGTATGTTTCCTGGCCAATTTCTCGAAAACGGCTGAAAGAAACAAAACGCTATTTACGGGGATTCAAGTACGGCTCAAGCTGAGTTCAAATCAACAAACAGATCAAAAATCGGTTCACTCTACGAGGAGATATTTCAACATCAAGGTACCGTACCAAATGATCAAAATGACCTATTTCTGCTCCTGTTTCTGTTCTATAACCGATAACCACTCATTATAACCACCTGTAAAATATATATGGGGACAATCCCCATCATCGACCGAGTCTAACGAACTAACTGTCCAGTCTAAAATAGCCAGTTTTGTTGATCTAATATGTAGCTTCACGAAAAGTACCGGACACGAATTGGCCAAAATGGAGGTATGTGTCCTGGCCAATTTCTCGAAAACGGCTGAAAGAAACAAAACGCTATTTACAGGGATTCAAGTACGGCTCCAGCTGAGTTCAAATCAACAAACAGATCAAAAATCGGTTCACTCTACGAGGAGAAATTCCAACATAAATGTGCCGTACCAAATGACTAAATAGGACAAGTACTGGTCACGAATCGCTAAAATTCACCACCCGAACTACGGAAAACTACATACAAAATATATATGGGTAGACTCCCCATTAACTGGGGATTCTAAAACACTAACACTTGTTGGGTAAATCGCGTGTTTTGTTGTACCGAAATTTGGGTCACCCAGAACAGCCCAAAAATTCGACTTTTTTGAACTTTAAACATTAATAACTTTTTGATAGGGCCGATTTGAGAGACCAACCAAATACTGCAAGCAAGAAGGGTTCATTGCCAACAAAATGCGACCACTCCCGTTTAATTTGGTTCAGTACTTTGGAAGATATTAACAAAATACTGTTTTATACCCCAATTTTTGGGCTATCAGCGAAGCCCAAGATCTCCGGAACCGACGTAAAACAAGGTAAAACAGCGTTGCCGGAGTACTTGTGGGTGTAATTCTGGTCCACTTCCACCTTCTGGGTCACAGAAAACCTTCATGGGGAGGTGGGAAAAAATTTCCCACCTCGCCATGAAGGCTATGATGTTTTGTGTGTTTTGACACAAAACAACACTCACCGAAATTTGCCGAAATCATGAAAAAACAAAAATTGTTGAGTTAACCCCTTTACAAGGTACAAATAGCTTCAGGAACTTAAATAGTGCCTAGAAAACACAAAAAGCACACCAGAAAAGTTGTTCAATTGGGCAAAACACCACTTAGCCATTAAATTTGAGAAATTATTTGTTTTTCCGCGCGGTTTGGCTCCTACAGGACAAAAACGGCCGTTTCAACGCCACAAAACCGTACAGAAATATGTATAGGGATACTCTCCGCTATCCAAAGACTCTAAGGAACTCTAATATGTAGGGTTACTTTGTTTTTTTGGGTTTCGAATTTTAGGTGATACCAACATGAACTCATTTTTCAACGTTTTTTTTTTTTAATTGATCTTGAATCACTTTTTCACCGTTCCGATTATAAAGACCACTCACTTGGCATGCAAGAACGGATCAGTACCAACAAAACGCGAACTTGATTGTTCAATTTGGTACAGTTGTTTGGAAAAAATGATCAAACATTTGCGCCATACCCCATTTTTTGGGTTCCTGATACACCTAACTTTTTCGCAAATTCTGGGAAAACTACAAGAACCTGGGGCTCTCACGTAATTTTGGGAGCACTATAAGTTAAATTGGTAGCTACTGGATACCAGAAGCCTCTACCGCGAAGTGAGAAAATATTCCCACCTCACCATAGAAGCCAGGGTTTTTCAGAGAAAAAATTGGATTAAGGCAATAAATATCATAAGCTGGAATGTACTGGATGCTGTATTATGATCTTTTTAGTGCTTACCACGTCATTCACGCTTTGTGTAAACAGATTAAACCATTGAAATAATCATTTTAGTATGTTTGTGGAAAACAGCATTTCGAATACGCTATCGACGGCAAAGTTTATATGAAACTTTCCGTAAAGGATCGGGAGAAAAATTATCTTTAGGCAAAAAGTTTTGAACCGCATTTTTGTCTTTCAACTGTTGGAAACTTTCAGTAGAAGTGCCGCTCTGCAATAGGTTTAGTTTAGAACGGATTAAAAGGGTGACATATTTGACCATTTACGATTTTCGCCAGGTACACCTTGAATCAGTGAAAAATGTTATGTTATCGCAAGTCAAAACGTTTGATCGACATTTTTACTCGAACTTTAACTTTTATCAGTCTCCGAATTATATTGAAAACAGTTGTTTGCGGTACTTGCAACATAATAATGATTCAAAGTTAAGGGACTCAAAGAAAACTCTCATTTAAAGAGAAAATTTTGGAATGAATCATTATTTATCAAAAGCTAGAACGTACTGGATGCTTTTGTAAGAAGTTTTTAGTGCTTATCCTGTCATTCACGCTTGGGGCAAACAGTATAAACCAATGAACTGATCATTGAACTATTTTTGTGGAAACGAGTATTTCAAATACGTTATCCACGGCAAAGTTCATATGAATCTTTCCGTAAAGGCTTGAGAGAACTTTCTTCAGGCAAAAAATATTGGGACCCCTTTTTTTGTCTTTAAACTGTGTGAAAACTTCCGTGTGAGTGCTTTTCTGCTATAGGTTGACTTTAAAATGGATTAGAAGGTTGAGATATCTGATCATTTACGATTTTCGCCACGTACACATTGAATCAGTGAAAAATGTTATGTTATCGCAAGTCAAAACGCTTGGTCAACATTTTTACTGGAATTTTGTCTTTTTATCAGTCTCAAAAGAGTACTGAAACTTTTTTTTTGCGGTACTTGCAACATAATAATAATTTCATTGTGAATGGAGTCACAGAGAAGTCTCATTTACAGAAAAAAATTCGATTAAATCATTATATATCATACGCTGGAACGTACTGGGTGCATTTGTATGAACTTCTTTAGTGCTTACCACATCATTCACTCTTGGGGTGAACAGCATAAACCATTGAACTGATCATCGAACTATTTTCTTGGAAACGAGTATTTCAAATAAGTTATCCACGGCAAAGTTCATATGAATCTTTCCGTAAAGGATTGAGAGAAAAATTTTCTTAAGGCCAAAAATATTGGAACCCCTTTTTTGTCTTTAAACGGTGTGAAAATTTCCGTTGGAGTGCCGTTCTGCTATAGGTTGACTTTAGAACCGATTAGAAGGTTGAGATATCTGATCATTTACGATTTTCGCCACGTACACCTTGAATCAGTGAAAAATGTTATGTTATCGCAAGTCAAAACGTTTGATCAACATTTTTACAGGAATTTTGTCTTTTTATCAGTCTCAAAGGAGTAGTAAAATTTGTTTTTTGCGGCACTTGCAACATAATAATGATTCAAAGTGAATGGACTCACAGAAAATCTCAATTACAGAGAAAAAACTGGATTAAATCATTATATATCATACGCTGGAACGTACTGGATGCTTTTGTATGAATTTTTTCTTGGTGCTTACCACATCATTCACGCTTGGTATGAAAAGAGTAAACCATTGAACTGATCATTGAACTTTTTTTGTGGAAACGAGTAATTCAAATATGTTATCCACGGCAAAGTTCATATGAATCTTTCCGTAAAGGCTTGAGAGAACTTTCTTCAGGCAAAAAATATTGGGACCCCATTTTTTGTCTTCAAACTGTGTGAAAACTTCCGTTGGAGTGCCGTTCTGCTATAGGTTGACTTTAGAACCGATTAGAAGGTTGAGATATCTGATCATTTACGATTTTCGCCACGTACACCTTGAATCAGTGAAAAATGTTATGTTATCGCAAGCCAAAACGTTTGATCAACATTTTTACAGGAAATTTGTCTTTTTATCAGTCTCAAAAGAGTAGTAAAATTTGTTTTTCGCGGCACTTGCAACATAATAATAATTTCATAGTGAATGGAGTCACAGAGAAGTTTCATTTACAGAAAAAAATTGGATTAAATCATTACATATCATACGCTGGAACGTACTGGATGCATTTGTATGAACTTCTTTAGTGCTTACCACATCATTCACCCTTGGGGTGAACAGCATAAACCATTGAACTGACCATTGAACTATTGTTGTGGAAACGAGTATTTCAAATATGTTATCCACGGCAAAGTTCATATGAATCTTTCCGTAAAGACTTGAGAGAAAAGTTTTCTTAAGGCAAAAAATATTGGAACCCCTTTTTTGTCTTTAAACGGTGTGAAAACTTCCGCTGGAGTGCCGTTCTGCTATAGGTTGACTTTTGAACCGATTAGAAGGGTGAGATATCTGATCATTTACGATTTTCGCCACGTACTCCTTGAATCAGTGAAAAATGTTATGTTATCGCAAGTCAAAACGTTTGATCAACATTTTTACAGGAAATTTGTCTTTTTATCAGTCTCAAAAGAGTAGTAAAATTTGTTTTTCGCGGCACTTGCAACATAATAATAATTTCATAGTGAATGGAGTCACAGAGAAGTTTCATTTACAGAAAAAAATTGGATTAAATCATTACATATCATACGCTGGAACGTACTGGATGCATTTGTATGAACTTCTTTAGTGCTTACCACATCATTCACCCTTGGGGTGAACAGCATAAACCATTGAACTGATCATTGATTTATTGTTGTGGAAACGAGTATTTCAAATATATTATCCACGGCAAAGTTCATATGAATCTTTCCGTAAAGACTTGAGAGAAAAGTTTTCTTAAGGCAAAAAATATTGGAACCCCTTTTTTGTCTTTAAACGGTGTGAAAACTTCCGCTGGAGTGCCGTTCTGCTATAGGTTGACTTTTGAACCGATTAGAAGGGTGAGATATCTGATCATTTACGATTTTCGCCACGTACTCCTTGAATCAGTGAAAAATGTTATGTTATCGCAAGTCAAAACGTTTGATCAACATTTTTACAGGAATTTTGTCTTTTTTTCAGTCTCAAAAGAGTACTGAAACTTTTTTTTTGCGGTACTTGCAACATAATAATGATTCAAAGTTAAGGGACTCAAAGAAAACTCTCATTTAAAGAGAAAATTTTGGAATGAATCATTATTTATCAAAAGCTAGAACGTACTGGATGCTTTTGTAAGAAGTTTTTAGTGCTTATCCTGTCATTCACGCTTGGGGCAAACAGTATAAACCAATGAACTGATCATTGAACTATTTTTGTGGAAACGAGTATTTCAAATACGTTATCCACGGCAAAGTTCATATGAATCTTTCCGTAAAGGCTTGAGAGAACTTTCTTCAGGCAAAAAATATTGGGACCCCTTTTTTTGTCTTTAAACTGTGTGAAAACTTCCGTGTGAGTGCTTTTCTGCTATAGGTTGACTTTAAAATGGATTAGAAGGTTGAGATATCTGATCATTTACGATTTTCGCCACGTACACATTGAATCAGTGAAAAATGTTATGTTATCGCAAGTCAAAACGCTTGGTCAACATTTTTACTGGAATTTTGTCTTTTTATCAGTCTCAAAAGAGTACTGAAACTTTTTTTTTGCGGTACTTGCAACATAATAATAATTTCATTGTGAATGGAGTCACAGAGAAGTCTCATTTACAGAAAAAAATTCGATTAAATCATTATATATCATACGCTGGAACGTACTGGGTGCATTTGTATGAACTTCTTTAGTGCTTACCACATCATTCACTCTTGGGGTGAACAGCATAAACCATTGAACTGATCATCGAACTATTTTCTTGGAAACGAGTATTTCAAATAAGTTATCCACGGCAAAGTTCATATGAATCTTTCCGTAAAGGATTGAGAGAAAAATTTTCTTAAGGCCAAAAATATTGGAACCCCTTTTTTGTCTTTAAACGGTGTGAAAATTTCCGTTGGAGTGCCGTTCTGCTATAGGTTGACTTTAGAACCGATTAGAAGGTTGAGATATCTGATCATTTACGATTTTCGCCACGTACACCTTGAATCAGTGAAAAATGTTATGTTATCGCAAGTCAAAACGTTTGATCAACATTTTTACAGGAATTTTGTCTTTTTATCAGTCTCAAAGGAGTAGTAAAATTTGTTTTTTGCGGCACTTGCAACATAATAATGATTCAAAGTGAATGGACTCACAGAAAAGTCTCAATTACAGAGAAAAAACTGGATTAAATCATTATATATCATACGCTGGAACGTACTGGATGCTTTTGTATGAATTTTTTCTTGGTGCTTACCACATCATTCACGCTTGGTATGAAAAGAGTAAACCATTGAACTGATCATTGAACTTTTTTTGTGGAAACGAGTAATTCAAATATGTTATCCACGGCAAAGTTCATATGAATCTTTCCGTAAAGGCTTGAGAGAACTTTCTTCAGGCAAAAAATATTGGGACCCCATTTTTTGTCTTCAAACTGTGTGAAAACTTCCGTTGGAGTGCCGTTCTGCTATAGGTTGACTTTAGAACCGATTAGAAGGTTGAGATATCTGATCATTTACGATTTTCGCCACGTACACCTTGAATCAGTGAAAAATGTTATGTTATCGCAAGCCAAAACGTTTGATCAACATTTTTACAGGAAATTTGTCTTTTTATCAGTCTCAAAAGAGTAGTAAAATTTGTTTTTCGCGGCACCTGCAACATAATAATAATTTCATAGTGAATGGAGTCACAGAGAAGTTTCATTTACAGAAAAAAATTGGATTAAATCATTACATATCATACGCTGGAACGTACTGGATGCATTTGTATGAACTTCTTTAGTGCTTACCACATCATTCACCCTTGGGGTGAACAGCATAAACCATTGAACTGATCATTGAACTATTGTTGTGGAAACGAGTATTTCAAATATGTTATCCACGGCAAAGTTCATATGAATCTTTCCGTAAAGACTTGAGAGAAAAGTTTTCTTAAGGCAAAAAATATTGGAACCCCTTTTTTGTCTTTAAACGGTGTGAAAACTTCCGCTGGAGTGCCGTTCTGCTATAGGTTGACTTTTGAACCGATTAGAAGGGTGAGATATCTGATCATTTACGATTTTCGCCACGTACTCCTTGAATCAGTGAAAAATGTTATGTTATCGCAAGTCAAAACGTTTGATCAACATTTTTACAGGAAATTTGTCTTTTTATCAGTCTCAAAAGAGTAGTAAAATTTGTTTTTCGCGGCACTTGCAACATAATAATAATTTCATAGTGAATGGAGTCACAGAGAAGTTTCATTTACAGAAAAAAATTGGATTAAATCATTACATATCATACGCTGGAACGTACTGGATGCATTTGTATGAACTTCTTTAGTGCTTACCACATCATTCACCCTTGGGGTGAACAGCATAAACCATTGAACTGATCATTGATTTATTGTTGTGGAAACGAGTATTTCAAATATGTTATCCACGGCAAAGTTCATATGAATCTTTCCGTAAAGACTTGAGAGAAAAGTTTTCTTAAGGCAAAAAATATTGGAACCCCTTTTTTGTCTTTAAACGGTGTGAAAACTTCCGCTGGAGTGCCGTTCTGCTATAGGTTGACTTTTGAACCGATTAGAAGGGTGAGATATCTGATCATTTACGATTTTCGCCACGTACACCTTGAATCAGTGAAAAATGTTATGTTATCGCAAGTCAAAACGTTTGATCAACATTTTTACAGGAATTTTGTCTTTTTATCAGTCTCAAAGGTGTAGTAAAATTTGTTTTTTGCGGCACTTGCAACATAATAATGATTCAAAGTGAATGGACTCACAGAAAAGTCTCAATTACAGAGAAAAAACTGGGTTAAATCAAGGATTGCTCTTTGTTAAATAAAAGTTTTTGTTATTTCAAGACATTTTTTGCGAAAATATATTTTTTGTTTTAAGATTTTTTGTTTTAAAATTCCACTTACACCATTTTTTTAAAACAATAAGTTGCAATTTTCAGTCCCAAATTTTAAAATGCTTTTTAATTGTCTTAAAAATTGAGAATCAACTGCTTACTTTTTGAATAAATTTTTTTTATCAGATCTTACACGATAAAAATTCTGGTAAGAGGAATGTTTATCTTA
>NC_134476.1:28637201-28664701 GCF_964194025.1 Convolutriloba macropyga | reverse complement strand
ATAACAAAACCAAAATCCTAAGTATGTGGAAACGTCAATACACTAAGTGATATCTTACAAAAGACCTCTAGAAATTGAAAACGAAACCTCCTAATGGTTGAACAACTTACATTAAGTGAAATCGTTTGATAGAACTTGACCACTTGAGTGGCGTTGAAACCACAAAATCCTTGTTTACTGTTCATTACAGTGCAGAGTTATACCCAAATCGTCACGGGCAGATATGCCCGATGTGTGTATCTCGTGTTCGTTTTTACTATGTTAATACATTGAAAGTGGTACAATATTGCGGAAAATAGCTACTTTAGCAGAAACCGGCAAAATGGAAGGGAATATCGTATCCCGTGTTTGCAAAAGTGTCCTGATTTTAGCCGCGAAATACAAGTACAAACTCAATAACATATTTTTTGCGCGAGTTGTATCACGCATCCGCTCAATTTACGTATCGATTTTTCGCACGCAATGTAGCTCGATTTCGCATATAATCCGCAATTAAGCCTAAAATAACTACTACTTATTTAATTAAGCCTTACTTATTACTACTAGTAGTACTTTATTAATACTTTATTACTACTTATAGTACTTCGTTACTACAATTTACTACTTTTTAGTACTATTTATTACTACTTATTAAAATTGGCCAGTCCCACATTGATATACAAAGCCTTTGATGTGCGAGGGATTTTTCAGGAAAAAATCAGTTCCTGTGGTTGCATGTATTTAAAGTACTTTAAAGCTTTGAAAGCTTCAATTAAATCTTTATAAAAGTGTTTATTGCATGCTCAAAATGCGCGCGAATAATAGAGACATAAAATGAGCGGAAATGTACTACAAGATTTGTCACCTACTTTTCGCACCGAACGTTCTTTTATTTCGCAAAATTGGCGGAACCCCTTTTGCGAAAACTAAGATACAAAGGATGTCATCTAATTTCGTTCATTGTATGTAACTAGTAGTATAGGTACGCGGCTAGGGGAACATACAGGGGGGGGGGGACATTTCCAACCCGGGTCTAGTGCGTGGGAAGCGGATCTCATACCCTTGGACCAAAGTTGTATACAATCTTGGTTTTATGTAAGCTTCAATGTAAGCTTAGTTTTACAAGCTAAATTTGTTGTTAGTACATATGTGATAACTTTACACTATTGTATCCTCATATTCATATTCGACCAATAGTAGATGTAGCCTTAGTAGGCTACTTGAGACAATACTTCATTTAGTTCACTTTACAAAAGCAAGCGTGTAGTCTGTAAGAAGCTAGACAGTACAGCGTGGTTATAATAATTCTGTTTACTTTAAAACAAAAGCGTATTATTAAAGTACGCATTTTTAGATTAATAAATACTCTCTCTCTCAACTGACTAAGAATGTCAGGACAAATTTTGTATTCAGTTTTTCTTTTGTTTCAGAGAAAACGCTCATAAATATTTTTTACCTGGACAGAATAATTTCAAAATTTGTTTATTTGGATTTTGTTTAATGTACAGTTTCCAGGACAACATCAAAGCAATTTTTATCCAATCCAAAGACACCTGCCAGACGATAAAACCGGGCACATTAATTATGTCTACTAAAGTTGAACAGCAATTTAAGTTTTGGTCATTGTTCCTGTTTCATTCTTTCAAAATTGTTGTTACGGTGACGGTAATCTCATCCGAAAACTTTCATTTTCAAGAGGATTCTACGTTCGCTCCAGAGTTATCAAGAAGTTGACAAATTTTTTGAAAGTTTTGAGAGAAATTGTACAAAAATTTTCTAAGGTATTTTAATAGACATCCTAATTGGTGAAACGTTAGCAGACATGAAAAACCACAAGAGAAGACAGAACATACAGAAATTCGATCTGAACACGGCTTTTGAATTTTTGGGAAAACTATAACACTTTGTCAACTGCTTGATCATAGTACGACTAGGTGAAATCATGGCAACTATGAAGAATGGGAATGGACAATCCGACGTTTCGTCTTCATCAGCTGATAGATTCGCAGCTGTGGATTCAGACAAACGTGAGTTGTACATTTTGTATGATCATTCCGCTTTTCTTTGCGCTCTAAGTTTTCAAGCCGTTCTAATATCGAAAATGGTCACAGTGTAAATGATTTGTCGGATCCATGTGGAGAGTGCTTTGCTTGCGTTCTGGGCTATGAAAGGACTATCATCGAATTGCAGAAAGAGCTTGATAGAGTGAAGCAACAAAACACTGAAGCGCAGTTTCATGTTCAACGTCTGAATGATCAAATGTGGCAATTGAAAGATTGCTTCGACAGAGCAATTGAGCAGAGGGACGCATATCGTGCAGCATTTGATCGCATAGTGGTACAAAGCAATAAAAACCGGCGACGGTCGAACCACAGACGGACCTACTTGAAGACACGTCTGGCTAAAGAAGAAGCTTTAAGACTTCTCAAAAACATAAAATAGCTGCTTTGAAGGAATGCTTCTATGTGTTCTGCTTCTGTAACATTGCAAACAATGCTCGGAAATTTACTTCAATCGTTTGTTGTTTTGATCTTCAGGTGTTAACATATTTTGTTTGACTTCTACAATTACTTTTTTAAAAAATATAACCATGGTTACCTAAGGAGGTTTTAACTTGTAAATATCAAAAGTATTGGTGAAAAATAACTTGTGTATTGGATCTTAAGCTACCTACTGGTTACCTAAGGAGGTTTTAACTTGTACATCGAAAGAGTATTGGTGAAAAATAACTTGTGCCTTGGATCCTAAGCTACCTAGTGGTTACCTAAGCGAGTTTAAACTTGCACATATAAAGAGTTTTGGTGAAAACTAACTTGTGTATTGGATCCTAAGCTACCTAGTGGTTACCTAAGCGAGTTTTAACTTGCACATATAAAGAGTATTGGTGAAAAATAACTTGTGTGTTGGATCCTAAGCTACCTAGTGGTTACCTAAGCGAGTTTTAACTTGTACATCGAAAGAGTATTGGTGAAAAATAACTTGTGTGTTGGATCCTAAGCCAACTGCTGGTTACCTAAGCGAGTTTTAACTTGTACATATCAAGAGTATTGGTGAAAAATAACTTGTGTGTTGGATCCTAAGCCAACTGCTGGTTACCTAAGCGAGTTTTAACTTGTACATCGAAAGAATATTGGTAAAAAATAACTTGTGCATTGGATCCTAAGCTACCTAGTGGTTACCTAAGCGAGTTTTAACTTGCACATATAAAGAGTATTGGTGAAAAATAACTTGTGTATTGGATCCTAAGCTACCTAGGGGTTACCTAAGCGAGTTTTAACTTGCACATATAAAGAGTATTGGTGAAAAATAACTTGTGTATTGGATCCTAAGCTACCTAGGGGTTACCTAAGCGAGTTTTAACTTGTACATCGAAAGAGTATTGATGAAAAATAACTTGTGTATTGGATCCTAAGCTACCTTGGGGTTACCTAAGCGAGTTTTTACTTGTACATCGGACGAGTATTGGTGAAAAATAACTTGTGTATTTGATCCTAAGCTACCTTGGGGTTACCTAAGCGAGTTTTGACTTGTACATATCAAGAGTATTGGTGAAAAATAACTTGTGTATTTGATCCTAAGCTACCTTGGGGTTACCTAAGCGAGTTTTGACTTGTACATATCAAGAGTATTGGTGAAAAATAACTTGTGTATTGGATCCTAAGCTACCTACTGGTTACCTAAACGAGTTTTAACTTGTACATATTAAGGGTATTGGTGACATTTTTGTGGCTGAACAAAGTAGTGTGGAGAGCAAAAGGGACTGCAAAGCGGATAGCAAGGTGGAAAGCAACGAGGAGAGCAAGTTGGAAACCGACTGCAGAAAAGGAATAATTCAGTTAGTCCTTTTAAGTTTTACATCTTTTTGACCAGTTTTTGGGTTTTTTATTTCAAAACTCTCCTCTTTGTCTCATGACATTTTAGTTAATCACCAATTCCTGATGTTGCTCACCTTTATATTCTGTTTGTTGATAAATTCTATATATTGGGAATTAATTTTAATATCTTGTCTGGAGTACAAAGTCTTGAGATAAACAGTCTGAAGAGTAGCAGGAACTGTACTCGCTTGACGCCAGTAAACTCCTTGCCTTCTTAACTTTGGCAACCCCAATGATTGAGAAGCGGACCTTGCTGGTTTAGAGAAACCCCATTGTGAAAATTAGACGGCACCAGTTCACAAACTTTTAACACGCACCACCATTCACAAACACTCACTGAGTTCACTTAGACACTTAGATCAGTTGTAGGGTAGATTATGACAGATTGCTACAATCGACACAGATGATCTACGGAGGTAACTATGAACATGTTCCTAATTTTTTTGAGACAAAGAGGAATTTTTGTTTGGTAATAAACATCAGCTACTTTTTTCATTTCCATCTGATAACGCGGAAGCTTTTTAAACTCTTATACTATGGATTGAAGGCACTGAGGATAAAAATGACTTAGATATAAATTGATCAACTGCTTATATGGGAGCTTTTAAAAGACTTATACTATGGGTTGAAGGTACTGAGGTTAAAAAAGACTTAGTTATTAATTGATCAGCTACTAGTATGGGAGCTTTTAAAAGACTTATACTATGGATGGAAGGTACTGAGGATAAAAATGACTTAGATATAAATTGATCAACTGCTTATATGGGAGCTTTTAAAAGACTTATACTATGGATTGAAGGTACTGAGGCTAAAAAAGACTTAGTTTTTAATTGATCAGCTACTAGTATGGGAGCTTTAAAAGACTTATACTATGGATTGAAGGTACTGAGGATAAAAATGACTTAGATATAAATTGATCAACTGCTTATATGGGAGCTTTTAAAAGACTTATACTATGGATTGAAGGTACTGAGGTTAAAAAAAGACTTAGTTATTAATTGATCAGCTACTAGTATGGGAGCTTTAAAAGACTTATACTATGGATTGAAGGTACTGAGGATAAAAATGACTTAGATATAAATTGATCAGCTGCTTATATGGGAGCTTTTAAAAGACTTATACTATGGATTGAAGGTACTGAGGTTAAAAAACACTTAGTTATTAATTGGTCAGCTACTAGTATGGGAGCTTTTAAAAGACTTATACTATGGATTGAAGGTACTGAGGATAAAAATGACTTAGATATAAATTGATCAACTGCTTATATGGGAGCTTTTAAAAGACTTATACTATGGATTGAAGGCTCTGAGGTTAAAAAAAGACTTAGTTATTAATTGATCAGCTACTAGTATGGGAGCTTTAAAAGACTTATACTATGGATTGAAGGTACTGAGGATAAAAATGACTTAGATATAAATTGATCAACTGCTTATATGGGAGCTTTTAAAAGACTTATACTATGGATTGAAGGTACTGAGGTTAAAAAAGACTTAGTTATTAATTGATCAGCTACTAGTATGGGAGCTTTAAAAGACTTATACTATGGATTGAAGGTACTGAGGATAAAAATGACTTGGATATAAATTGATCAGCTGCTTATATGGGAGCTTTTAAAAGACTTATACTATGGAATGAAGGTACTGAGGTTAAAAAAGACTTAGTTATTAATTGATCAGCTACTAGTATGGGAGCTTTAAAAGACTTATACTATGGATTGAAGGTACTGAGGATAAAAATGACTTAGATATAAATTGATCAACTGCTTATATGGGAGCTTTCAAATGACTTATACTATGGATTGAAGGTACTGAGGTTAAAAAAGACTTAGTTATTAATTGATCAGCTACTAGTATGGGAGCTTTAAAAGACTTAGACTATGGATTGAAGGTACTGAGGCTAAAAATGACTTGGATATAAATTGATCAACTGCTTATATGGGAGCTTTTAAAAGACTTATACTATGGAATGAAGGTACTGAGGTTAAAAAAGACTTAGTTATTAATTGATCAGCTACTAGTATGGGAGCTTTAAAAGACTTATACTATGGATTGAATGTACTGAGGATAAAAATGACTTAGATATAAATTGATCAACTGCTTATATGGGAGCTTTTAAAAGACTTATACTATGAATTGAAGGTACTGAGGTTAAAAAAGACTTAGTTATTAATTGATCAGCTACTAGTATACTATGAATTGAAGGTACTGAGGACAAAAATTAATTAGATATAAATTGATCAACTGCTTATATGGGAGGTTTTAAAAGACTTATACTATGGATTGAAGGTAATGAGGACAAAAATGACTTAGATATAAATTGATCAACTGCTTATCTGGGAGGCTGTAAAAGACTTATACTATGAATTGAAGGTACTGAGGACAAAAATGACTTAGATATAAATTGATCAGCTACTAGTATGGGAGCTTTTAAAAGACTTATACTATGGATTGAAGGTACTGAGGATAAAAATGACTTAGATATAAATTGATCAACTGCTTATATGGGAGCTTTTAAAAGACTTATACTATGGATTGAAGGTACTGAGGTTAAAAAAGACTTAGTTATTAATTGATCAGCTACTAGTGTGGGAGCTTTAAAAGACTTATACTATGGATTGAAGGTACTGAGGATAAAAATGACTTAGATATAAATTGGTCAACTGCTTATATGGGAGCTTTTAAAAGACTTATACTATGGATTGAAGGTACTGAGGTTAAAAAAGACTTAGTTATTAATTGATCAGCTACTAGTATGGGAGCTTTAAAAGACTTATACTATGGATTGAAGGTACTCAGGATAAAAATGACTTAGATATAAATTGATCAACTGCTTATATGGGAGCTATTAAAAGACTTATACTATGGATTGAAGGTACTGAGGTTAAAAAAGACTTAGTTATTAATTGATCAGCTACTAGTATGGGAGCTTTAAAAGACTTATACTATGGATTGAAGGTACTGAGGATAAAAATGACTTAGATATAAATTGATCAACTGCTTGTATGGGAGCTTTTAAAAGACTTATACTATGAATTGAAGGTACTGAGGTTAAAAAAGACTTAGTAATTAATTGATCAGATACTAGTATGGGAGCTTTTGAAAGACTTATACTATGGATTGAAGGTACTGAGGACAAAAATGACTTAGATATAAATTGATCAACTGCTTATATGGGAGGCTTTAAAAGACTTATACTATGGATTGAAGGTAATGAGGACAAAAATGACTTAGATATAAATTGATCAACTGCTTATATGGGAGGCTGTAAAAGACTTATACTATGAAATGAAGGTACTGAGGACAAAAATGACTTAGATATAAATTGATCAGCTACTAGTATGGGAGCTTTTAAAAAACTTATACTATGGATTGAAGGTACTGAGGATAAAAATGACTTAGATATAAATTGATCAACTGCTTATATGGGAGCTTTTAAAAGACATATACTATGGATTGAAGGTACTGAGGACAAAAATGACTTAGATATATATTGATCATCTGCTTAGATGGAAGCCTTAAAAAACTTATAATATGAACTCTTTTATGGCTCTAGTTGAAAACGTTCTTAATTCCGACGAACTGGTAAATACTTTTATGAAAATAAAGAAGTAAAGAGAATAAAGAGATGAAACAAACCACAAAAAGTAAGCTGTAAGCTTTACAAGTTCAGTTTTCTTCACTATCTGAGTCTATTTGTACCACTCTCCATTTCTTTATTCTATCTGCGTCGACAGATTCATCTTAAGAGATCAGCTCCAGCGATCGTTTTGCACGCTTTTTTATACTACATTTTGATTGTCCGGGATGATTGATGGGCTGCTTTCGTGTCAAAGTGGTGGTAGAGGGATGAATGGGGGAAACTGGTCTTATGTCGATAAGACTAGGCGACGAACCTGATTCAACGGCTAGATCATCTATGAAAGAACATCTATCAAGCTCTCCTTCACTCTCTTGTTGAGTAAGGTTTGTAAAATTAACAATATCATCCTCATCCTCACTGTACTCACGCTGGTTAAAACCTGGATCAGGTGTTGACCAAGTTTCTGGAAGCTGACTGTGCAGTGTTACTGGCGGACTCTGTTCCATAGTCGATTCAGCAACACGTTAGTCTCCTCTTCATCGCTCGAACTCCAGTCAGGATCTTGAACCATATTTCGCATGAACATTTCCTCTCGCAACGCGTGATGGCCGTACGGTAGTGTAGTGATCCTATCATCCAAAATGTAACGTTTATCATCATATCCAGAGAGCGATTTTTTGTTGCAAACAACTGTCATCAGCTGATGTTTGCTAGAGGCAATTCTTGTGTTGACTAGTCTTACGGTTTCCCCACCAGTGAGCACTTGTTCGTACATTTCATGAGCCATTTTATTGCGAGCATCCTTTGTGACTCCTTTAGCCAACTGCTTGGCAGATCCTAAAATCGATTTTTGATTTTTGAGCTTGTTCAACGTTTCTTCTAGTTTTTTTAAACGCTTTCAGTTACTCTTGTTCTACTTTTTTGGTTACTTGTTCAAAGAAATAATCTCTTCATGCGTTTACTAAAAAGTTTATAAGTGTACTCACCATCTGCGAGCTTGATGGAGTATAGCTTTGGTTTGAGGCCCACAAACTCCGAGATCAGTTTGTTTACCACCCATCTCATCCTTGAACTTCAGAGTTACTCGTGCATTGCTACAGTCATAGAGTTCGTGGTCACTGGGAAAATTCGAGAAGTCGAAGAGATCCCTGAGAGCTGTTTTTCGTTGCTGATCAGCGTAAAAGTCATTAGATCTGATCTCGTAAACGAATGAGTCTGTGTCTGAATACAAGAGTTTACAGTTGAAGTGTTTTTTCATAGTATTATAGTGAAAGTCAAACATGAACTTCTTGGAGAGATCCAAGATACTTGCACCAACAATAGTTGGTTTATCCCACAGAATTTCAGTTTGATTTAAGCTGATTGTTGCGAGATCTTCACCAATTATTTTGAAGGATTTGAGTTGTGGAGCGCATGTCCACTTGAGAGCCTCATCTTCGCTCCGAGCTAGTTTTACCTTGATTCGATTCCTCTTCCCCTCACACGTTTTTCCGAATGCGCTGTTAACCATCAATTTATAGAAATTTTCTTCAAATTTGTATTTTGCTTCCTTTCGTTTTTGAGTGTTGAGTCGTACATATGGGGCCAACCACTTTGACTGATTGAAAGCGAGAGAACGATGCAGTTTTTCTACTTTCATACCTAACTGCGCATAAAGTTTTAGTGTCTGATAATGTAGAATATAGTTCTTCTTGGGGAATAGAGTTTGTATGAGCTTATTACTCGAGGGCGGTGCATTCATTTTCATATCACTTAGGAGTTCTTCTTGGTAATCACCTAACCAGCACCATTCAACCCGCTGTTTCATTTGAGCTAGAGGGAAATCAGCGTGCAGGTCATGAAGAGCGTCCGGGTATGACAAGTCCACTTCCAAGATGTATCCAACATCACTGTCGTCGGGAGTCTCCAGTACTTTCTGAATAATTTGTGGCTCAAGATCTGGATCCCATTGTTGGTCCTCGAACTAAAAATCATTGAGAGGCAACGAGAATTTTTCCATTAAGCCGCCGTAGAGATTGTTTGCATCAATCATAACAATGAATGTCGAAGGCTTTTTAGAACTGAAGTCTGGGAGATACTTGTTGTTGGCAATTGAAAGTCTCTTGTCGTAGATAGAACTCACTCCACCCTTATCAAACCCTCGACCATGTCCAACTGTTCTCTATCTGTAAGAAGCTCAATGGGTGCCTTGCAAATTTTGAGCATTGCATCACCCGATAGATTTGAAGCTGTGTAGTACTGACAGCAGTCAAGTCCATAAGTTTGGTAGCATACCTTGCGAAAACAAGTAAGATAGCAGCCAAGAGAAAAACATCTGTTTTCAAATAGAGGTTGTAACACTCGCCAATTGTTTCACATTTGAACGCCTTGAAAACTGCTAGAGCGTACCTGTATTCATCCTCAGTTACACTAATTTGGTACTGTTGAAGACTGTTTGTCCACTTTTCTCTCGATGGTAGCTCAGTTTCTCCGAGTTTTGCAAAGCTGTCAATGTAGTTGCAGGGGAAATAACCTTTCTGCTTGAGCATGTTTATAGATGATTCTGGCCAGTCTGTAAAATAGTTTTCGAGCAGTGTGAACTCGTCTGATGGTAAGTTGTTTGCCAGGGTATCTAGTGATGATGGCATGAATCGAAACGAGTCCAGTAGTCTTATGTGCTCATACACTGGTTTGTTAACTCCATTTTTATCAGCACGCATTTTAATCAGAACACCAATTTCAACGGCTATGAATTTTTCGTCTGTACTGGGTATGATTGAGAATGTATTGCTCATGTTGCTTCCTTGTAGAGCAAGAATTACGTGGTGTAGATCGTAATTCGAAAGGTTTTGAGCAAATAGTGGGGTGTAGTTTAGGAACTTTCGATTGATGTTACAACTGTTGTGTGCCCATCCTAAAGATTGGCCCGTAAAGTGACAGTGATCCAAAACAGTTGGGTTTTCTATCGTGTTTTCCAACGCTTCTTCACATATCCAACAATCTGCTGCATCTTCTTTAGGATATGGGGCCTCACCGTTGAAAAATCGGTTGCGTTGTTTCGCACTATGCACTTTCTTTGCTATTCGCTCGAGCGGTTCCACAAACTTGGACATAATGCCAGGACCGCTCTCACATTCAAAATGAAAGGGCTCGACCTCATCCTACCCTACAAAAAGCATGGCATAGCTGCATGGTTTGTGAAGCCCTATGATTCTTGTTTCCGCTTTTAGAGGGTTGTTTCTACAGCCTGAGACGGATTCTATGATTGATTCCAAGTCGAAAAACCCAACTATTGGAGCAAACCACCGTGATTGGATTCTTTTGTAATTGAAAGAAGTTTCCTGCGGCATTTTAACGACTGCTTGCTTGTTTTGTTGACAGAAGCCAATATGATTATTGTAGCGTTCTTTCGAGGTAGAAACGTGAAAACAGTTTCGACAGAGATAGTTTTCAATTCTTGGTACTCGCTCACGGACTCTGTGTATAAGATTGTGTAAATTTCGGATTAAAACGTAGTGATGCATTTGACCATCACTAAGCAGTAAAAGATCCAAACTGAAATCACAGTCTGTCTTTTTCGATACTCTAAACGGTGTGAGCCCACTCTCAGCGTACCTAAAAATTAAGTTTTTGTTTTTTTTACATATTTCAGTGTTCGATCCTGTTTTTTTGGGTGGGGGGGTTTGGAAATTTAAATTCACCGAAAAACGATGACACAGACTTCATTGAGTTCCTCGAATCTTGCCATTTGATGAAAGCCCATTGGCATTTTAAACTCGCCACTTGCTTGTTTCGCAATTGGATTTCCTGGTCCGTATGTAGCAGGGCTTTATCCTGCGTGATGAAGAACCAACAGGAACAAGTCGGGGGCCATACTTCAGATGGTACGCTGCGGTATAGCAGTAGAGGAAACAGTGTTCATCTTCTCTGTTTCTTATGTTAAGCAAAGCCGACATGCCAGAGAGTTTTCCCGGGAGCGCTAGATATGAAGATGCGCTTATTGGTTTGTTTTTTACCAATCGTACTCCTATGTTCTCAATCCGATCGAGGGTCCAACCGCTACCGTGTGATGCAAAATTGTTCAACGACAGAATCATCTGCTCAACCATGCTATGGAAGCTTTTGTCTGTCAGACCTCCAAAATCGACACGTTCCATTTTTGACTGTAAATACACTGAGATTCGATCTGGTTGACTTGAAGAAATTTCATCGTCATTATTTGGAGGTTTTGTCAACTGTATTTTTGTGCTGAATTGGACTTTTTGTGAATGTTGCTGAACGCTCAATCGCACAATGTTTTCAATTTCCTGTCGTTTTATATGCATGACATGAAGTAGATCCAGATCATTTGCCCCGACTGCAATTTCGTACGTTTTTAGAGCGCCCCCAAAAGCTCGTTCTGTTGGTAAAATACCCGAATCTTGAAGGTTTTCCGAGTTAATATTCCATGCTGGCAGACTATGAACACCGTTCATGTGCTCTAAATAATCAACATCGCGAGGGAAGTATTTGTTGCAATATAGACAGTAGCGGGGATTGGGCGCATCGTGTTGTACTGTCATGTGTCCCGTTAGTTCGTAGAGACTTTTCGTCGAGAAACCACACTCATTACATTCGAATGAATTAGCCTGCGGATAGATCTTGTGGATGCTTTTTCGGTGACGCCTGAGGCTCCTTTTATCAGCAAGCAGCTTTTGGCAAATATTATACTTGACTTGTGGCATTTCGAAAACACGGGAATGTTGCTCCGATTAGTTGAATTTTGAGAAAATCCGAATTCTGTAAACAAAAACTGAATATTTTGTGAACTGATTTCAAGATGTAAGGCAGAAAGCAATGATTAGCTTTCAAGTCCCCGGGACCAACTTCTCAGAGATTTAATCAACCAATCAGATGCAAGAAATCTGTTTGTTTGTTCATGTCTAGTCGAGTTAACGTCATGATGCTGTAATCGTTGTTATTTACATACCTAACATTCCATTGTCTAGACAAAATTTGAATTTGTTAACAAGCTGTAAAATGTTTGCCCAGCTTTCCGTCTATTAACCCAGGGACTGAATTTAGTTCAAAACTGCTCAAATGTATTGCTTGATCTGATGAGTCATTAGACAAAATAAAGAAACTTCTAGAATATTCACTTCACATTTTTAACAAATGACAAAAGCTGAACTTCATTTATATCGGGAATGAATGGAAAGTTATCATTGAGAACATAATGAGCAATATAAATGCAATAAAAAACACACATTTGAGAGTTTGCACTTTGCAGGGGTTTGTTTGAGTCACGTCGGTCTTCCATGAGGTCCACTATTATGCTATCAGTAGTGCTTTGTCGAAATCGGTCTGATATGTGTTTATATGAATAGAGAGGTAATGCCAGCGGGTCGGCAAAGAATGTTATTGGGTAGGCATATCTCTTTGCAAGCACAATCCAATGAGATCCAGGTGAAGAGGCTGGTGAAGCGTTAACAATAGCAAATGAGTTGGTTGGCATGTGCAAGGGGAAATTGTCAGCTGCCTAAACACCGTTGAATTTGAACATCAAATGACTGGATTGTAGAATCAATTTGAATATTTTATCTTCATCCATTAGATTATACGAAGATCGTTTTTGGAAACGTTTCTCGAAGAATCGATATAAACTGTTGAACATTTCTCCCCGAGAAATAAAATTTCAATGTTGCGCGGCAACGCTGCACCGAACTTGAGTTCCACAGATAATGAAGAGTTTGTCAGCTCGGGATGAATAAAATCATGCGTGGCTTCTTGAGTGCTGGTGAGATCAAACACCTTAATGTAATGGTTAGGAAAATCAGATAGAGATATCCCGTGACCATTTTCTACATAAGCTAGTGCAGCCATTGAGTTGTAGTATAGTCGTTTATTATCAGTTGTTGACATTGGTGTACCAGCTGTGGCGAACCCATTTCGGTAAATTATTGTCTCATTCAAATCAAACTTCTGGTATGAAAATGGATTGAGCGTGTTAGTACCGATGAACGCATCGCTGCGGCACATGGCGACTATTAGTCTACGAATAGGTTCTTTTGTGAAAATATCCTCCTGCTTCCAGCTCTGTTGCCCAGCTGTTGCTAGAAAAGCTTTCGAAATAACTTCATTATAGCGGTACATTGCAGGTGTCTTGAGAAGTGTTTTCTCGATTGCACCAAGCACAATATCGGAGACTGTCATTTTTCGCACAAACAAATTTGCTTCATCGATTTTGATTTTATAGTGTTTAGCCCCGTCTTCACTCACAATCGCAAAATCATCCTGTGATCGTCAAAAAGAAATTCGCAGCGTTACTCCACTCGTTAGATGCTTCTCGCATGAAAAGAAATCGGTAGCTATTTTTCCATACAGTGTGAGTTGAGCAGATCTTCTCACAGTTTCTTGTCGAGCTGTGATTGCAGCGGCTGGGACGCCTGTTGGGTCTGCTTCATAATCATATCCTTGACATTTCAGCCAGGTTTTTTTTCGCATCCGATCCATGAGAAAATTCTGTTTCAATGAAACTTTTATGTGCGTAGTGCCCATTGGCGGAAGAAATTCTGATGCCGTTTGCTGACACTATGCAATCGGCGAAAAGGGAATGTAAGACATTATTGGCTAGACGTGGCGTGTCACTGTTGTTGGCATCTCCCTTGGTGAAGCGTAAATCGTTTCCAATATTTCGAACAACTCGAAATTTGATTTCCAGATAAATTTTCTGTAGGTCGATGAAGTTATTTCTGTCACCGACTATTTCAAACTCTAACGAAGATCCAGTGGGCGAGTACAAAGGTCCTGTTTTTTGCTCGAACGATTGATCAAATGTTACAAGAAGGGGAGGTTTCTCGAACAAGTCCAATGAGCTATGTGTTGCCTCTGTGGGAATAACAATGTTAGTACGCATTTTTTACTTTTGAGAAGAAATCTGATCGACTTCTTTGTGGCTTCGTTTTTCGCGAAATGATCTTTTTCTTTGGTGGAGACTGCTTTTTGTATGCTTTCTTCTTCGACCTCCTTCGATAGATTGCTTTTCGTCCTCGTTGAAGTGCTCCTCTGATTTGTTTTCTCGCTGTTTTTGCAACTGTACTTTTCAGAGCTTGCTTCGCTGATCTCTTTTTTGTTGCAAATTCTAATAACTCTGGTGCACCTTGCACTAGCAATTCTCTTCCAATTGTTTTTGCTGCTGGCCAAATAAGTCGTCGGGCTAGGGGTAATGCAACACGACCAATGCCAGCAGCTAATGCACCGAATCCACTTCCTTTTTGTCTATAATGTCCTGAGAAATGGGGCATTGAATTGGATGCTTCATTATTATAATAGGCTTCCATCAGTTAGCGTGTTCTCTGGAATTTGAGACTTATAACAACTTTACCAATTCCAGTGAAAGGGATCAATTTCCCAGTTTCACTTCTCAGCTCAACTTTGATGCTCTGGATATTGTTTGAAAGTAAACGCTTGTAGTCCAAGTTTGTATAGGTTTTATGGTGAATAGGTGCTACTGTGTTGAGGCTACCGTTTCTCAGACGTCTCTCCGATTCAATGATTTTGAGAATGGGTGCACGTGAGTCACCCACATGTTGATACTCAATAATATCAAGGTACACAAAAATAAGCTGCGACCCACATGTTATATCAACAGGGAAAATACCAAAATGTCTGTTAGGAGTGTTTGGAGCCCCATTTTCAAAGTTTGTCTTGTAACCAATTTGAACAAAACCATTGTGTGCAGGGTCCGGGGTACCCTTGAAACCAAGAATGCTGGGAATTTCATCGTCTTGAAATGACAATCCTTCATTTTCCCCAAACGTTAACACAAGCTTTTGCGTTACCTTGTCAAACTTTCGATCGAACTGTTTTAGTTTTGCAATGCGAACAATCTCCGAGACTAGATCTTCCCAGCTGTTGTAAATACCAGTCCGAATTTTTCTGAGTTGTCCTGATCGATTATTCGACTCATTTGGATTGGTCATTGAATTCTTGTAAACAACTATTTCTCCAGAGTTTACGTTGTTGATGTTTGATGGAAAAGATAGAGATGTCAATGCTACTTGCCATTCTCCCTGTAAATGTATCGGTTGTAATAATTGGTTCCGAAATGATGCCATAGTATTTCCATTAAAAACGTCTATTGATGCATTTGATAACCAGTCAATTGTAAACTCATTGCTGTTGGAAATCATTGCTCCTCTTCACTGTTTACCACATCAACTTGTACTAATTCCAGTTCGTAAAACTTGCCTAGGATTTTAACGTTGTTTGCGTCAATCAGATTGTAGGTAGGTGGACTTGTTGTAGCCAATCGTAGTACTGTGAAAACTTCGTCTGTATAATTCTGAGTATAACCTTTTCTGAAGCTATCGTCTGGTTTCGCTAATCGTACCAGGTCACCCTATTCAAATCGTGGTTTATATTTATTGTTGTCCAAAGCAATCGAAATTAAAAATTGTTCATGTTTTTTGAATACTTTATTTGGGGCTAACTTTGTAACGCGGTTAACACGACTGTTAATGATATTTACGAAATTGGGAAGCTCCTTTATATAGTTCCAAGTCCATTTTTCTTCCAAGTATCTGTATATAATGTTTCTAAGTGATCGAATATTTCTTTCTGCAAACGCAGATTTGGTTTCGTTTTCGGTTGTATACAAATGAATCTTTTTGTTTTCACAGAATGTTTTGAACTCGCCCTTGAATTTGGTTCCTTTGTCTGTCCACACTTTCTCTGGTTGTTTCGTCTTTATCATTTGTTTGAAGGCTTCAACGCAATCCTTTGAATACATCGATCTGAGAGGTTGAACACGTAAATAGCGTGATAAAACGTCAACTGCAATCAGTAGGTAGTTGACCCCATTCTTGTGCTTGGCTATTTTGTCCATATAGGCTACATCCATGGACCAGATTTCGTTTATTCTGTAGGCAACTACCTTCAATCGTGGAAAACTTTTCCGGAATTGACGATATTTAGTGTATGAGTTCTTCGATTGACGGAATTTTTCAATTTTTTTGTGGGAAAACCCGCTTTCCTCTTTTATGTTAGCATCACTTCCGAAAGCTGCTTTTCCTTTCGTGTAAACTTTATTTAGTTTTTTGATTTCCGCTGAATGGAGTTTTCCAGCCTGTTGGAGTTTTAATTTCTTCTTCCGCGTCTGCGAAGCCTTCCTCATCAAAGCTAGCAGTCTCTGTTTTTTCTGCTCTCTCGATAGCAGGTTTCTGTTCACTGGCTGCTCCATCTGGAAACTGACGTAGTTTTTGCTCTTCCGGAATTTTTATGAACTTCTTTGCGTAAGTATTACAAGTGAGATGTGCCGCAAGGTTCAAATAATTCAATACTTGATAATCGTCAGGCAAAAATTTTGATGATGTTTGTTGTAATGCGTAGAGGAAAGTTGATGCTGGAACGTCGGTGTTCCTTCCATTAATCAGTATTTTACCTTCAAAGTCCAGTGAAATGTTGCGTGATCCGTTTATTTTCTTCAAAATTATTTTTGCTTTTCCAAATTTGTCTTTATCGAGAAAATCTATATCATCGATCACACTCTGACTGATTTCATCAAACTCTTTCCGTTTAGTGTTGTCGGGGATGTTTTGTTGTTTTTCTTCCTCATCGGAAAGCATGACGTCATCTGTCTGTTGCTCTGTGTTCTGTTGTATGACCGCTTCTCGTGGCTCTTGTTTTGAAGTTCTCTGTAGAAGCGATAGTTGTTTGGACTTGTTTTTTGTTAATGGATTGTTTAATATTTGCGAAACTTGGGGTTGTTCAGTTGTAAACATGTTGCGAGGAATGAGCACAAACTCCTCAGTTGGCATTTTTCTGTAGATATTATAGACAAGGTCTGGCAATTAGTTGAATCAGAGAATGCCCTCTCGTTGTCTGGACTAATTTACTTCTTTCTAGAGCACTAAAATATTTTTCAGAAAGTTGTCGTAGTTGAGGTTCAAATTGTTGCAGTTCTGTTTTGTTGATTGGGACAACACCAGAGAGCACGTTCATAACACAATCACTTAGGAACCAAATGAATTCGATATCTTGGGCCAGCACAATTCTCTTGTCTTTCGATTTGGGGTCACTACTGACGCACCAGCGCTTCAGCATTAGCAAGTGTTTCTTTTTCATTCGTAATGGGTGTTATAAGAGCTTCCTCGGAAGGAATATAGAAAATTGACGGTTCGGGACCACTGAGTTGAGAAGAAAATCGTAAGCCTTGACTTGTTTTAGGATCCAGGTCAATGATTAAATGTCCATAGGGTTGAGCTGTTGCTAATTTGTATGCATTCTTCAGTAATTGGAGACGGTTCAACTGTTTTCCGAGGTATTCTATTTGCTGAATGTCGCGCAGAGATTTGAATAAAATTATATGAGTGGTGTTTAGGTCAATTGTTCGCGACCATTTACTCTGTTGGAATAAGTTGTGTTTGACGTAGATCAGATGAAGTTTTCTGTGTCTTCCTGACTTTGCTATTTTCACGAACTCTTTGTCGTTAAAGATTTCCTCGCATGAGTCATCGTAAACGAGCAGACAATCCGAAAGCTTTTTCGTTATATCCAGTCCGGAATACTTGATGAACTCAATGTGTGGTATTTTACGTTGCATTGCTGTAAATATGTCCTGGAACTCTTTGTAGAAGTAATAAATTTTGGGGAATGCTGGGTAGAAAGAAGAACCTTGCAGCATCTTGAATATTAGGTCGGTTTTCCCAGAACCACTTGGGCCTACAACCGCCATGAAGATTCTATCGTTTGTGAGAATGACTTTATTCATAGTTTCGGATTTGGCAGAATATAACCAACTAAACTCGAAAGCAATGCAATCCAAATTGACTTCTCTTCACAACTTTCCGATATCAAGAATAGCATGGCGAAACAGAGACTAATCATGAGCACTATAATACTCACTTGCACAAAAAATATTATCTCTGATCGAGGGACTACAGTATTGGAACAGCAGCGCCATGGAGGTCTCTCTCGATTTCCATCATCAAACACTAAATTTGTTATACCCCCATCAATTTCATCTTTTCTAATTCGGTTTGTCATTTTCAATTCAATGCTAGGCTAGCGTTTTGTAATGTGTTAAACGAGAAAACGACTATTTTTTCTTAGCATGCCTCCCATTTTAGTTCACTTGTGATTGGTTAATGCAGAAAACTTTAAATTCACTCATCGCGCGCAAAGGACTAATATAGGCTTGATTAATGCATAAGTAACTAAGCTTACATAACTTAGCTTGAATATATACAAAGAAAACTTCAGAGACTGTATACACCTTTGGTCCAATGGTATGAGATCCGCTTCCCACGCACTAGACCCGGGTTCGAATCCCACCCATGGCAGAAGTTTTTGGAAATGTCCCCCCCCCCTGTATGTTCCCCTAGCCGCGTACCTATGCTACTAGTTGCATACAATGAACGAAATTAGATGACATCCTTTGTATCTTAGTTTTCGCAAAAGGGGTTCCGCCAATTTTGCGAAATAAAAGAATGTTCGGTGCGAAAATTGGCCAGTCCCACATTGATATACAAAGCATTTGATGTGCGAGGGATTTTTCAGGAAAAAATCAGTTTTTGTGGTTGCATGTATTTAAAGTACTTTAAAGCTTTGAAAGCTTCAATTAAATCTTTATAAAAGTGTTTATTGCATGCTCAAAATGCGCGCGAATAATAGAGACATAAAATGAGCGGAAACGTACTACAAGATTTGTCACCTACTTTTCGCACCGAACGTTCTTTTATTTCGCAAAATTGGCGGAACCCCTTTTGCGAAAACTAAGATACAAAGGATGTCATCTACTTTCGTTCATTGTATGTAACTAATTTTCGAGCCAATTTTACTAAGGCGGAAATTTTGGGGTGTACCTCTGCATCGTAATGTTTTCAAATCAAAGGTGCATCAACTCTGCATGGTTAGTTCAATGAAAGATCTTATCTCTACAACTAACCACGTCTTTTCCTATTGGAAGGGTGCAAATTTTGGCTGTTGAAATGTTGCTCCATAGAGATATGTCCAATTTGTATTCGCAATTTGAGCTAATAAATGAAAGGTCACTGCTAAGAGAACCATTCCAGGCCTCCATTAAAAACGGTTCTTGTACTTCAATTGAATTACCAATGTCATAGTTCACGGAAGCAGCAACTGATTGCGGTTTGTCTGCAATTCTCCCAATAAATTCTGATTTATCGTCAGCCAGCTGATATATTATCAGAATAATTGTAATGACTGTTATCATAGAACCAAAAAGGTGTGTCTTATGAGTGCCAAAAACACTGAACAGACTCGCACGAGCCAAGAATTCAATATTCATTGCTTTTTATTTGTCTATAACCAGTGAGAAGGAATGTAGAACAAAATTTTCTGGTATGGGATAATAAACAAAGTTAACGCCTATTACTTGCATTTCAAATTCAAAAAATGTCGTCATTTTTTAACTAAGAAAATGAATTGTTTCTCAAGATAAACATATGCGTTAATTCGCCTTTAAATTTTTTCTCCTGGGAAAATCCACGAACACTCAACAAACAATGGATATATTCTGTACTCTGCTCCCCAGATTAGTGGGCACATATATTTTACACCCCCGTGTTTGTGCTAAATTTGTTGATGGTAATGTTCTACAAAACAATTAATAAATAAAACGTAATTGGGGAAATCAACAACACTGGGGGCAGAAACAGAAAATATCCTAAACAAGACTTAGAAATTCACTAAAATTCATTGAATACATTTTAAGCCACCAAAGGCAATTACACTCACTGACGACAAAAGTAAACGCACAAAACGCAATTTTACATGTTAAACTGCCTATTTTATGAGCCAATTTTAGTCAACTTAAATTAGACCGTTTCTTCTGATTTTTATATCAATCGGAGCAGAATCATCAGAAGTTTAATATATCTATTTTTGAACAAACTGACAAGACTACTTACAGAGTAAATCCAGGTATAAGTTGGCCAGTTTTTCATAAGCAGCTGTTTTCTGTGTCCCCAGTGAAATTTGTTCAACTTACTAACAAAGATGATGAATTCACAATGCAAATTCTTGCTTAAAATTACGAGGCATGAGTAAGCTGAACAGATTTCACGTGTTTTTCAAAATACAGCTGCTTATTGAAAACTGGCCAAACTCTATCTGGATTTATTCTGTAAGTAAGTTTGTCAGTTTTTCCAAAATTAGACGTACAAATGTGCTGATGTTTATGCATCGATTGATATAAAAATCAAATGAAATGGTCAAAGTTATGTTGACTAAAATTGGTTTATAAAACAGGCAGTTTACCATGTAAGGCTGCATTTTCTGCGTTTACTTTTGTCAGTGATTGTAACACTACCACATCCTGGTGCGAATCCGTGCAAATTTTGTTGAAAAAGGCAGCTGTGATGGAGAAGCAACTAAGGGTTCACTCGCTTTCGACTAATTTTATTGCTGGCTTCTAGCAGTCGATTTGACAGTTTTTCAAAGAAAATTGAGCGATCTTCTCTGATTACTAACCCCTGCTGTTCATTCTACATTTTGCTTGTTATTTGAGACCTCTAAGTTCACTTGCTTCATTAAACTAAACTATATTTCCAAATAACATCTATTTCTCTTAGATTTAGAGAAAAACGAAACATGGAGAGTTTCATAAGTCGTGTTTGGCCTCTTGTCATCAACAAAATGTTAATAGGTAATCGACATTCGGCTGATTTGACATTGGACGAAAGACAGCGGATACACTCATTGACAAAAGCAAACGCACGAAATGGAGTTTTAACTGGTAAATTTTCCGTTTTATAAGCCAATTTTAGTCAACATAACTTTGACCATGTCTTTTGATTTCTATATCAATCGGCGAATAATCGTCAGTAATTTAATATATCCATTTTTGGGTAGACTGACAAATTTACTTACAGACTAAATCCAGATATAAGTAGGCCAGATTTCCATAAGCAGCTGTATTTTGAGTTCCACGTTAAATCTGTTCAACTTGATCATGCACCCATTAATTAAGGCAAGATTTGCATTGTGATTTCAACAACTGTTTGTGCAAGATGAGCAGATTTCATGTGCTACTAAAATACAGGTGCTTATGGAAAACTGGCCAACTTATATCTGAGTTTACCCTGTACGTAGTATTGTCAGCCTACCCAAATATAGATATATTAAATTTCTGATGATTATGCGTCGATTGATAAAGAAATCAAAAGAAGTTGTCAAAATTATGTTGACAAAAATTGGCTTGTAAAACAGGCAGTTTTCCATGGAGAACTCCATTTTGAGCGTTTTTTGTCAGTGAGTAAAACTTAATGTTAAATTCGCCTACAGAAAAGTTTTTCTTCTATCTGAAAGTTGACTGAAAGTAGAGATTATCTAAATATCTGCGAGCAACATAAATTGTGATAGCGGGAATCAAATTTTTTTGTGCTGATTGATTAGATGACTCGGGTTGAACCTCAATCTGCGTGCAAAAAAAACTTGTAATTGTTAACAACAGAGAAGAATATTCAGTGTTTTAGAAGTGTTTTTATCAGCACTACTTGCACAATTGGTAACTTGCAGAGCCTGGGGTAAAAAATATCCATGAGCTAAACAATCGTGAGCTTGGCATGTTAGAGTCCTCACGAAACGATTTCATCGGTCACTAATCTTTCGAGAAAGAGAACCGACTTTGAAAGATTGAACTTAGACTCAAGGAATCAAAATTCTATTTTTTTCGCCCTAAAATTAATGTTCTAAATTTAGTTGTCCTCAACGAACAGAGATTTCCGAGGCGATATTGCTGTCACTTATCTTAAGGTTGAACCTAAGGCCTATTGGGTCAAGAAATTTTGACGTTGATTATGAATTAGAGACAAAATTGATTGAAATTGCTGAAAAATATGAAAGAATTAGAACAATTGAAGAACATTTCTTTGACTAATCTGCAAAATTGTACTCTTAACTTCGATTTCAAGTGGATTTAAGCACTTTCGTACGTTTTGTTTCTCTAAAACCATTCCACTAAAAAAACTTAATCCCCCTTTGGCCTCACGCCCATCACTCGGGCGCAGGTGCCCTCGCGCCACAACCTTTCATGCATTAAATAATTCGCTATTTTTGGCCCTAACTTTTCCGCCTTAGGCTGCTAAGCTAGGCCCGAAAAGGTAATAAACAACTGCACTGTTTCACAGTATAGCCACTAGTTTAGTTTTCAAAGAAGTTATAGAACCTTTTCAATTACTGTATATAGGCTCAATGGATTGCTCAAGTCGGAGAGACACAAAAATTTATTACATGCAGAGCTTCATCCGCATATAACGGGAATCAAATAGTCTTCTGATATCCAAATACTTTGGAACTTGATGTCTTTTTACACTTTGTTGCCTTAATTAGGATAGAACATTAGACATAGCCACTTAGGGTCGTGTAACCAGAACCAAGACGCATGTGCCGTTGTGTCAAGGCTCTGAATCCCTGCTGCCGCCTCGTGTACAATATAATTTATTTGTTAATTACTGTTTTTGTATCTTTTCCGTTTGTTCTCTCCACCCCCCCCTCCCCCAGCTTAGTGGGCGCATACAGAAAAGATCCTTGTTTTTTAACGTGAGCCTTCATTGGCTGAAAGGACGTTGAGGGCCCAGTCAGATTTCATGTCATTTCTCATGTAGAAACACACAACATCTCATGTGTTAATCACATGAAAACTCATGTGAAACAGCACAAAATTCGTGTGCAAACAAACAAAAATTAGTGTGAGTTTACATAAAAATTCACATGAAAAATCGTGTAAATCACACGAAAAATCGTGATGCCCAACCCGCGAAATTCATGTAAATTTACATGAAAAATCATGTAAAAGCCAGATTTATCGTGTGTCACTTTTCCCGAAAAATCGCGTGCCGACACACGATTTTTCATGTGATCTCACACGAGTGAGTTTAAGAGTGTACAATCACGTGCTGAGAAGGCATGCAGTATTTAAATCCGGTCATGGTAGTATTCAGAAGACTTCCAACTAACGTCGGAGGGAACTTCAAAATCACTTCGCTAACTTGGCGAATCGGGAATATGTCTGCAAAATTGCCTGGAACGTCAGTTATAACATTGTAAACTAGTTCATCGCCAAATTTGTCAACTTTTAAGGCCATTAGAATGTTTCCGTCATCGAGAAAAAGTTGACGTTTTACCAATATTGGGGAACAGGGAAGCTCAATCTGAGCAGAAATTGACTCCGTTTCCTTCTTTTTGATCAGTTTTACGACAGCCGTGACTACATATTTGTGTCCAGAGAGTAAATTGTCAAATCGCCAAGCTAGTTGTTCACTTCCAGTAAGGTCGAAGACTGAAGAGCTGAATTTGATTGGCTCAGGTTCGATGAGCACTTCAACTGTGTCGTATCTGCCTTGGGTGTGAACAATTCCTTCAACCGAATGAGCCGAATGTTTAGTTATCAGAACTTCAGGTTTTATCAGGTTGGTGTTGGAAACAGCTATTTGAGTATCACCACTGAAACCGTTTTGGGTTACTGGGGTCAAATGGATTTCGTAATTGGTTCCAGGTACCAGGTTGCCTATGTGAACTCCTCTAGAATTGGATACATTAAAAGGCGCTATATCTTCTGGGTAAAGTTCAATAATCGTGTAAGTGTTCTCTTTGTCAAGACTCCACGAGAAAGCAATTGAGGTCTGGTCAGACGTCGGATCGGTGACGTAGCGATATTTTGGCTCAGAAGCGTCACCTAAAAATGATAAGCAATATTTCTTTGTAATTATCATTATTAAAGTTTCGACCCACTTTATTGGGGGAGGAACTATGATGAACTGTTTTTTGTTCAGTCAATTTCGGTCGACTCATATATTTGAAGTGAAAAGATATGAGTGAAATGATTACAAAGCCCTCCGAAGACATTGATTGGAGAATTGTTCATATTTCGTCTTTTTTGAGGAGCAGTCGTGTTTTTTTTAAGTTTTCGGTGATTTTCACTATTTGTGTTCCCTTTTTGGTAAAAGTTGTAATTGTGTTGTAATTGGGGTACAATTAAGTGCTTATTCTCAATTTTATTGGTTGTTTACGGTTGATAAAATGTTTTTTAGGACACAAGTCTTATTGCCTTCGTTTTCCACTAATCTGCCATAAATTCAGATAGTTTGAGGCCAAATAAGCTAGTTTTAGTCAAAAATGGCCATTTATGTCACTAATTCCCGTAAAGCACCAGTATTAAGCTGGAGTACAAAAAGGGCCATGGCTATCGGGTCTATGTCAAGTTATAGCCAAATTTGATTGTTTTATTAGAAGATTTATTTATACGTTCTCAAATTCATTGCTCCAAGACAACCAAGATTTGCTGAACCATGTAAGGCGGCTCCGATGTGGGCTCTATTTACAGCCTTAAGGGTTGGATAGCTAGAGCTACTTATTTCTGCTCGCGAAGTGGACTTACCGAGATCTATCTGACTAACTGACTCTACAAGACAAAGAGATATAAGTTGTATTAGTACGGTGACTAAAGGGAATAGCACCGGAGTCAATAGTGTATACATAGCGTAAGACTACAACTAGACTAGATTGAATGGTAATAACATGCAATAGCTATTTATAGAGTTTAGCAGGTCTGTGATTGGTCAGTGATGACTGCCGGATGATGAATTAGGGATTCATCTGCTACACATGTCCAACTCTTTCAGTGCACATTATGTTCTGCTGACTTTTCTACATTTTTTAAACTTTTCAGTCTGTGTACCCCCGTGCGCATACCAAGCAGGTCAGCCCACATACGCAACGCAACTAGCTGCAGCAGATGAAACCCTATTTCATCATTCTGCGCCAGCTTTAGCCAATCACAGGCATGAAAGACTCTATGTAGTTATAAATAGTAATATAGCATGACACTTCCATTCAGTCTAGCAGAGCAGATAGCCCTTACGCTATGCATACACTATTGATTTCGGTGAACTGTACATTATTCATCGTTATAATTAAAGATCTACTATTGTGTTTTGTAGAGTCGGTTAGTCAGGTAGATCTAGTCAAGTCTACTTCGCGCGCAGAAATAAGTAGCTCTAACTATCGCAACCTTAAGGCTGTAAAAAGAGCCCATATGGGGTATGCCTTATAGCTCTCGAGCCCCCCGGCCTACCCAAAAGCTTCTGGTACCCCCTGTACGTGAATGTATTTGGTCTGTTCAGGGACGAGTTTAGTCTGGATGGTCGGGTACCCCTTGTGCGTGACCCAGGCCAGTCTCATCAATATTGATCAACCCTTGACAACATTAACCGCGCGGCCAAATGATTATGTTTTAAGATTTGGCAATGTTCTCCTAAAAGTTTTTATCTTGTATATTTTTTAGTACAATTTTTTTTTGAATTCAACATTATCAGAGTCTTCCGAAAACTGAACTGATTAAAAGTTTGATTTTTTTCGAACCAAATATGACACTGCTCATAAACTACTTGTTGAAAAAAAATACTTCCCGCAGAACTTCAAATAGAAAAAGCTTCTTTAAATATACTTTTCAATTTTGTCAAACAAACCAACAGACAAGACCAAAAAAATTCAGAATAATTGGAGACGTTGAAATTAAAGTAAATAATCGTACATATGATTTTTCTCTCACAAGAAAGTTTAAATCAAAATGGAGTCAAAATTCAGTTATAAGAAACTTCGTTCGTAAATGGAATAAACTTCAAAGAGTTCTAAGAAAGGAAAAATTGAAGAAAAAAATTTTCAAAAAAAAATTAAAAGAAGAGATGCTAAAAAGACATGAACAAGATCCAATGGAAAAAAATTGAAGACTTTAAAGGTTTGTTTTCACGAAAACTAGAAACAGAACCTTAGTTTTTTATTTTTATTTAGTTCTTTAAAGGAAAGATGTAGTAGGTTTGATTTATAATACTACAGCATATAATTTTAACCTTATGGTTATTTATTCGAATTTACATGTTTGAGATTTAAGAAAAACAGTTAATCAAAATCAAAGTAACATTTTTAAAACGGATATAAAAAATGGTTTACTTGTTACATCCGAACATTTTTTGCATACATCCGAAAATTAAACATTATTTGCATAAAGCAAACAGACTTTAAATTTCAGGGCTGCGTCAGCGAAATAACGGCCTAAAATGTGAAGATTCTTGAGAAAAAAAGTGGTTAATTTATCCAAAACGCTGATGCACTAAATTTTTAAGTCAATAAAATGATAATCTTAGAAAAATTTATTGCTACTTTTACAACATTTCTTGGAAAGTTTGTATCTTACAAAGTACGCAACGAAATTGTGTGAGAAAAGATTTAAATTTGTTTTCTATCGACCCAATTCACAGTGACTCACCCAAAATCAAGGAAAAATAGGAACCGCATATGTGTCTACGAGGTATGAATTTTAATTGTTGTGGAAAATATTATTGTGGAACTGTTCAAGTCTAAAAGATGCAAGATTTTAGCAGTGAAAAGAACTTTTCCGCAAGTTACCACATTCCTTTTTGTTCCATATATATATATATATATATATATATATATATATATATATATATATCAAAGGCTAACTTGAGCTGATTCACGAGGTAGGCAAAATTTCTCAATACAATTGCAATGTCTTAAACCAAAACGGAGCTTTTAGCAAGATTATCGTAAACACACATCGCAAATAACAAAAAAAAACAAAATAAGCAAATTTAGCATCAACCCAGTTTCTTCGGATTCCGGATATAATGCATCAGTGTTATAAGCATTGATTCCAACATTTTTGTATAAGTATTTTTATACCAGCACCGAAATTGAACTCCAACTATATTACGTAACTGGCCAAGTATAAGTCCAAGTGCTTTTCATTGATGATTCTCTGATTTCACAATTGCGAGACTTGAGTCTGTTCTGATTTTTGCCACGTACCAGGCTTGATTCCATCGTCCAAAAAGACGCAAGTACATCGCCAAAAAAGTCATGAAAAATAGTCCGAAATAACCGCATAGCCTCACGGCATTAGAAACAATTTTCAACTAACGTCCCAAGATGAGAATTCCACAAATAGAGTTGTATCCCTCTCCTATCCTGCCCTGAGGTTTCTCAATCTTGACATAAGTGGTCTGCTGTTCTCTCGCAGAGTCTGCACACTCTGCTGACATCCAATGGAACTGGTTGTACTCAGATGGG
>NC_134476.1:28474701-28609701 GCF_964194025.1 Convolutriloba macropyga | reverse complement strand
AGACGTGCTTTTCTGGAATGGCTAGTCACAGTCCTGGAAATATTCTTTAGAACTGTTATTCAATGATGAATGCGGAAAAACAAGTCTTTTCTCAAATTTTATGCCTGAGTTGTCTTTTGCGCAATTGAACAAGTTTTTGGCTTGTATTTTGTGTTTTCTAGACACTATTTAAGTTGTTGAAGCTAATTGTATCAAATAATTGGGTTAATTCAACACTTTTTCTTTTTTCACGATTTCATCAAATTTCTGTGGATGTTCTTTTATGTCAAAATACACAAAACATCATAGCCTTCATGGTGAGTTGGGAAATTTTTCCCACCTCACCATGAAGGTTTTCCGTGACCTAGGACGTCAAAGTCGAACAAAATTTTACCCACAAACACGCCGGGAACGCTGTTTCACGTTGTTTTACGTCGGTTCCGGAGATTTTGGGCTCCACTGATAGCCCAAAAAATGGGGTATAGAATAGTATTTTGTTAATATCTTCTAAAATACTGAACCAAATTAAACGGGAGTAGTCGCATTTTGTTGGTATTGAACCCTTTTTGATTGCAGTTTTTAGTTGGTTTCTCAAATCGGCCTAATGAAATAGTTACTATTGATTAAATTTGAAAAAAGTCGAACTTTCGGGCTATCTTGAGTGACCCAAATTTCGGTACAACAAAACACGAGTTTTATCAAAAAAATCTTAGTGTTTTACAATCCCCAGATAGTGGGAATTATCCCAATATATATTTTATATGGTGTTTTATGTAGTTCAGGCGTTGAACTTTGGCTCTGAACAGCTGTCACCTCCCTTTTTTGGGCATTTGGTACGGTACCTTATAATTACTATAACTCCTTGAAAAATGTACCGATTGGGCTCATTTTTTAATATGACGCGTATCTCAAGCTGTGCTACAAACTGTACTAAAGGGGTTTTTTGTTCAGTCGTTTTAGAGAAATTGGCTAGTAAACTTGCCCTCGATTTTAGCCCCAGAAGCGGTCGACACCAGCGGTTGACACCAGCGGTGGGCACTTTGAAGCTTTGAACTGTGTTACAAAAATTAGTGTTTTGAATAGCCCGTGTAACGTAGATTCCGAATATGTATACTTTAAATAGCGCTTTCTCAGGTTTAGATGTTCAATTTTAGCTCTGAAGGTGGTGTATCTCTCCGCTAAGGTCATTTGGGACGGTACCTATTTTTTGCTATAACTCCTCGAAAAGTGCACCGATTGGGCTCATTTTTTAATATGATGCGTATCTTAAGCACTGCTTCAAACTGTACGTTTATTTTTGTCAGCCGTTTTCGATAAATTGGCCAGGGAACTTGGCCCCAATTTGACCTCCTGAGGAGAGAAATACCATATTGACAGACAGCAAAGACAGCATTTTTCTTCTTTCAGATAGTTGCTTAATTATAAATTTTTTTATAAACTTCCTTGGGAACATCTGGAACGTGCCTGGATTGCTTAATGTAAGTTTCTTGTTGAAGTATAGAGTTTAAATTAGAGATCGAGCATATGAGTCCTTGAAAAAATGGTCATAGCAACTGAATGCTGATCGGCTTTGAGTTCCTAAGTACTTGAGGGAAACTTGAGGTATATATAGTTTTAAAGCTCGTTTTAAGCGCAATCTAATGAGCTATGTTTCGTTTTGATTGGTACAGTATTTCAGTAGTTATTAACGATTTTCGACCACAAACCTCCGAAAATGACCACCTGCTCACTGCTCGATCTTTAATTTTTCTTTAATCAGAGTGTTTATGTTAATAAACGGTGAATATGAGTTGAGACTTTATCGTACAAACTTTTAAGACTATGGCGAATGCTTTTGATGCACCCTTCGAGAAACTATAACCGAACGAGCGTTTGGTACAAATTGAAAACAGAGCATAGTGGCTGAATGCTCATGGGCTTTGATTTCCTAAGTACCTAAAGGAAACTAGTCATGGTATATAGAGTTTTAAAGCCCGTTCTAAGTGCGATCTAATGGGCTACCTATCATTTTGATTGGTACAGTATTTCAGAAGTTATTAACGATTTTCGACCACAAACCTCCGAAAATGACCACCTGCTCACTGCTCGATCTTTAATTTTTCTTTAATCAGAGTGTTTATGTTAATAAACGGTGAATATGAGTTGAGATTTTATCGCACCAAACTTTTAAGACTATGGCGAATGCTTTTGATGCACCCTTCGAGAAACTATAACCGAACGAGCGTTTGGTACAAGTTGAAAAAAGAGCATAGTGGCTGAATGCTCATAGGCTTTGATTTCCTTAGTACTTAAAGGAAACTAGTCGTGGTATATATAGTTTTAAAGCCCGTTCGAAGCGCGATCTAATGAGCTATGTCTCGTTTTGATTGGTACAGTATTTCAGAAGTTATTAACGATTTTCGACCACAAACCTTCGAAAATGACCACATGCTCACTTCTCGATCTTAAATTTTCCTTTAATCAGAGTGTTTATGTTAATAGCCGGTTAATAAGAGTTACAATTTTATCGTATCAAACTTTTAAGACTTTGTTGAACGTTTTTGATGTGCTCTTCGGGAAATTATAACCGAACGAGCGTTTGGTACCAATTGAAAACAGAGCATAGTGGCTGAATGCTCATGGGCTTTGATTTCCTAAGTACTTAAAGGAAACTAGTCATGGTATATAGAGTTTTAAAGCCCGTTCCAAGTGCGATCTAATGGGCTACCTATCATTTTGATTGGTACAGTATTTCAGAAGTTATTAACGAGTTTCAACCACAAACCTCCGAAAATGACCACATGCTCACTGCTCGATCTTAAATTTTTCTTTAATCAGAGTGTTTATGTTAATAACCGGTGAATATGAGTTGAGATTTAATCGCACCAAACTTTTAAGACTATGGCGAATGCTTTTGATGCACCCTTCGAGAAACTATAACCGAACGAGCGTTTGGTACAAATTGAAAACAGAGCATAGTGGCTGAATGCTCATGGGCTTTGATTTCCTAAGTACCTAAAGGAAACTAGTCATGGTATATAGAGTTTTAAAGCCCGTTCCAAGTGCGATCTAATGGGCTACCTATCATTTTGATTGGTACAGTATTTCAGAAGTTATTAACGAATTTCAACCACAAACCTCCGAAAATGACCACATGCTCACTGCTCGATCTTAAATTTTTCTTTAATCAGAGTGTTTATGTTAATAACCGGTCAATATGAGTTGAGATTTAAAAGCACCAAACTTTTAAGACTATGGCGAATGCTTTTGATGCACCCTTCGAGAAACTATAACCGAACGAGCGTTTGGTACAAGTTGAAAAAAGAGCATAGTGGCTGAATGCTCATAGGCTTTGATTTCCTTAGTACTTAGAGGAAACCAGTCGTGGTATATATAGTTTTAAAGCCCGTTCGAAGCGCGATCTAATGAGCTATGTTTCGTTTTGATTGGTACAGTATTTCAGAAGTTATTAACGATTTTCGACAACAAACCTTCGAAAATGACCACATGCTCACTTCTCGATCTTAAATTTTCCTTTAATCAGAGTGTTTATGTTAATAGCCGGTTAATAAGAGTTACAATTTTATCGTATCAAACTTTTAAGACTTTGTTGAACGTTTTTGATGTGCTCTTCGGGAAATTATAACCGAACGAGCGTTTGGTACCAATTGAAAACAGAGCATAGTGGCTGAATGCTCATGGGCTTTGATTTCCTAAGTACCTAAAGGAAACTAGTCATGGTATATAGAGTTTTAAAGCCCGTTCCAAGTGCGATCTAATGGGCTACCTATCATTTTGATTGGTACAGTATTTCAGAAGTTATTAACGAATTTCAACCACAAACCTCCGAAAATGACCACATGCTCACTGCTCGATCTTAAATTTTTCTTTAATCAGAGTGTTTATGTTAATAACCGGTGAATATGGGTTGAGATTTAATCGCGCCAAACTTTTAAGACTATGGCGAATGCTTTTGATGCACCCTTCGAGAAACTATAACCGAACAAGCGTTTGGTACAAATTGAAAACAGAGCATAGTGGCTGAATGCTCATGGGCTTTGATTTCCTAAGTACCTAAAGGAAACTAGTCATGGTATATAGAGTTTCAAAGCCCGTTCCAAGTGCGATCTAATGGGCTACCTATCATTTTGATTGGTACAGTATTTCAGAAGTTATTAACGAATTTCAACCACAAACCTCCGAAAATGACCACATGCTCACTGCTCGATCTTAAATTTTTCTTTAATCAGAGTGTTTATGTTGATAACCGGTGAATATGAGTTGAGATTTAATCGCACCAAACTTTTAAGACTATGGCGAATGCTATTGATGCACCCTTCGAGAAACTATAACCGAACGAGCGTTTGGTTAAAGTTGAAAAAGGAGCATAGTGGCTGAATGCTCATAGGCTTTGATTTCCTTAGTACTTAAAGGAAACTAGTCGTGGTATATATGGTTTTAAAGCCCGTTCGAAGCGCGATCTAATGAGCTATGTCTCGTTTTGATTGGTACAGTATTTCAGAAGTTATTAACGATTTTCGACCACAAACCTTCGAAAATGACCACATGCTCACTTCTCGATCTTAAATTTTCCTTTAATCAGAGTGTTTATGTTAATAGCCGGTTAATAAGAGTTACAATTTTATCGTATCAAACTTTTAAGACTTTGTTGAACGTTTTTGATGTGCTCTTCGGGAAATTATAACCGAACGAGCGTTTGGTACCAATTGAAAAAAGGGCATAGTATCAAGGGCAAATTTTTTCATGAGGTCAAAAAGTTGTTCAAATTGAGCCAAACTTGGCATAGAGTATCCCCTGTGTATGTGTGGGTACCTAAATTGTAAAACAAAAAAAATTTTAGCTATAGCTTGCGTAGAAAAAAGTTAGGTTTTCGTACGGAAGTTTGCGATTAAATCGAATAATAAATTTTGAATAATTTTCAAAAATAGATCTTTTTCATGGGGTCAAGGAGTTGTCCAAATCAAACCAAACTCGGTATGGAGTGTCCCCTGTGTACCTAGAGTCTAAAGCAAAAAAAACTTTGCTGTAGCTTGCCTAGGAAAAAAATTAGATTTTCATACGGAAATTTGCGAATTTCGCGAATAACGAATTTTAAAAATAGGTCTTTTTCATCGGTTAAAGGAGTTGTCCAAAGTGAACCAAATTAATATCCCAAACTACCAATACTATCTAGGTTGTAATGCAAAAAGAATGGTCTGCCTAACTTACCTAGAAAAAAAGTTGGGTTTTCATACGGAAATTTGCGATTTTCGCGAATAACGAATTTTAAAAATAGGTCTTCTTCATCGGGTCAAGGAGTTGTCCAAAGTGAACCAAATTGATATCCCAAATTACCAGTATTATCTAGGTTGTAGTGCAAAAAGAACGGTCCGCCTAACTTTCCTACAAAAAAGTTGGGTTTTCATACGGAAATTTGCGATTTTCGCGAATAACGAATTTAAAAAATAGGTCTTCTTCATCGGGTCAAGGATTTGTTCAAATCAGACCAAACTTGGTATTGAGTATCCCCTGTGAACCCTAATTCTAAAACAAAGACAATTTTTGCTATAGCTTGCCTAATAAAAAAGAAAGCATTTCATACGTAAATTTCCAATTATTTCGAATAACTTGCAATAATGGAATTTCAATAATTGGTCTTTTTCGTCGGGTCAAGGAATTGTTCAAATCGAACCAAACTGGGTGTGTAGTATACCGTGGGTACCTAGATTGCAAAACAAAAAGATTTCTTGGTATAGCTTCCCTAGGAAAAAAGTTAGTTTTTCATACGGAAATTTGCGAATTTCGCGAATAAAGAATTTCAAAAGTTGGTCTTTTTCATCGGAATAAGGAGTTGTCCAAGTCAAACCAAATTTGGTATGGAGTATCCCCTGTGTACTTTAGTTCTAAAACAAAGACAATTTTTGCTATAGCTTGCCTGGAAAAAAGTAATCTTTTCATACGTAAATTTCCAATTATTTCGAATAACTTGCAATTATTGAATTTCAATAGTTGGTCTTTTTCGTCGGGTCAAGGAATTGTTCAAATCGAACCAAACTGGGTATGGAGTATACCATGGTTACCTAGATTGTAAAAAAAAGGTTTTTTGGTATAACTTGCCTAGGAAAAAAGTTAGTTTCTCGTACGGAATTTTGCGAATTTCGCGAATAACGAATATTAAAAATAGGTCTTTTTTATCGGATCAAGGAGTTGTTCAAAGTGAACCAAATTGATATCCAGACTACCAGTACTATTTAGATTGTAAAGCAAAAAGAATGGTCCGCCTAAATGTCCCAGAAAAAAGTTAGTTTTTCGTACGGAAATTTGCGAATTTCGCGAATAACGAATTTTAAAAAAAGGTATTTTTTATCGGATCAAGGAGTTGTTCAAAGTGAATCAAATTGATAACCCAGACTACCAGTATTATTTAAATTGTAATGCAAAAATAATGGTCCACCTAAATGTCCTAGGAAAAAATTAGTTTTTCGTACGGAAAATTGCGAATTTCGCGAATAATGAATTTTAAAAAAAAGTCTTTTTTTATCGGATCAAGGAGTTGTTCAAAGTGAACCAAACTGATATCCCAGACTACCGGTACTATTTAGATTGTAATGCAAAAAGAATGGTCCGCCTAAATGTACTAGGAAAAAAAATAGTTTTTCGTACGGAAATTAGCGAATTTCGCGAATAACGAATTTTAAAAAGAGGTCTTTTTTATCGGATCAAGGTGTTGTTCAAAGTGAACCAAATTGATATCCTAGACTACCAGTATTGTTTAAATTGTAATGCAGAAAGAATGGTCCGCCTAAATGTCCTAGAAAAAAAATTAGTTTTTCGTACGGAAATTTGGGAATTTCGCGAATAACGAATTTTAAAAAGAGGTCTTTTTTATCGGATCATGGAGTTGTTCAAAGTGAACCAAATTAATATCCCAGACTACCAATGCTATTGAGATTGTAATGCAAAAAGAATGGTCCGCCTAAATTTCTTAGAAAAGAAATTAGTTTTTCGTACGGAAATTTTCGAATTTCGCGAATAACGAATTTTAAAAAGAGGTCTTTTTTATCGGATCAAGGAGTTGTTCAAAGTGAACCAAATTGATATCCAGACTACCAGTACTATTTAGATTGTAAAGCAAAAAGAATGGTCCGCCTAAATGTCCCAGAAAAAAGTTAGTTTTTCGTACGGAAATTTGCGAATTTCGCGAATAACGAATTTTAAAAAAAGGTATTTTTTATCGGATCAAGGAGTTGTTCAAAGTGAATCAAATTGATAACCCAGACTACCAGTATTATTTAAATTGTAATGCAAAAATAATGGTCCACCTAAAGGTCCTAGGAAAAAATTAGTTTTTCGTACGGAAAATTGCGAATTTCGCGAATAATGAATTTTAAAAAAAAGTCTTTTTTTATCGGATCAAGGAGTTGTTCAAAGTGAACCAAACTGATATCCCAGACTACCGGTACTATTTAGATTGTAATGCAAAAAGAATGGTCCGCCTAAATGTACTAGGAAAAAAAATAGTTTTTCGTACGGAAATTAGCGAATTTCGCGAATAACGAATTTTAAAAAGAGGTCTTTTTTATCGGATCAAGGTGTTGTTCAAAGTGAACCAAATTAATATCCTAGACTACCAGTATTGTTTAAATTGTAATGCAGAAAGAATGGTCCGCCTAAATGTCCTAGAAAAAAAATTAGTTTTTCGTACGGAAATTAGCGAATTTCGCGAATAACGAATTTTAAAAAGAGGTCTTTTTTATCGGATCAAGGAGTTGTTCAAAGTGAACCAAACTGATATCCCAGACTACCGGTACTATTTAGATTGTAATGCAAAAAGAATGGTCCGCCTAAATGTACTAGGAAAAAAAACAGTTTTTCGTACGGAAATTAGCGAATTTCGCGAATAACGAATTTTAAAAAGAGGTCTTTTTTATCGGATCAAGGAGTTGTTCAAAGTGAACCAAATTAATATCCCAGACTACCAATGCTATTGAGATTGTAATGCAAAAAGAATGGTCCGCCTAAATTTCTTAGAAAAGAAATTAGTTTTTCGTACGGAAATTTTCGAATTTCGCGAATAACGAATTTTAAAAAGAGGTCTTTTTTATCGGATCAAGGAGTTGTTCAAAGTGAACCAAATTGATATCCCAGACTACCAATGCTATTGAGATTGTAATGCAAAAAGAATGGTCCGCCTAAATTTCTTAGAAAAGAAATTAGTTTTTCGTACGGAAATTTGCGAATTTCGCGAATAACGAATTTTAAAAAGAGGTCTTTTTTTATCGGATCAAGGAGTTGTTCAAAGTGAACCAAATTGATATCCTAGACTACCAGTACTATTAAGACTCTAAAACAAAAAGATTTTTTGCTATAGCTTGCCTAGGAAAAAAAGTTAGTTTTTCATACGGAAATTTGCAATTATTTCGAATAATTTTGCGATTATAATTTTAAAAATATGTCTTTTTCGTCGGGTCAAGGAGCTGTTCAAATCAAACCAAACTTGGTATGGAGTATCCCTTGTGTACCTAAAGTCTAAAACAAAAAGAATTTTTTGGTATAGCTTGCCTAGCAAAAAAGTTGGGGTTTCATACGGAAATTTACGATTATTTCAAATAAGTAATTTTAAAAATAGGTCTTTTTCATGGGGTCAAGGAGTTGTTCAAATCAAACCAAACTCGGTATGGAGTATCCAGTGTGAACGTAGAGTCTAAAACAAAAAGAAGTTTTGGTATAGCTTGCCTAGCGAAAAAGTTAGTTTTTATACGGAATTTTGCGAATTTCGCGAATAACGAATATTAAAAATAGGTCTTTTTTATCGGATCAAGGAGTTGTTCAAATTAAACCAAACTTGGTATGGAGTATTCCCTGTATAAGTAGAGTGTAGTGGAGAAAGAGTTTTTTGCTATAGCTTGTCTAGGAAAAAAAGTTAGTTTTTCATACGGAAATTTGCGAATTTCGAGATTTGCGAATTTTAAATGTAGTTATTTTTGATTGGGTCATGAAGTCGTCCAAATTGAACCAAACTTGGCATGGAGTATTCAATTTATATGTAGAGTGTAGGGGGAAAAGTTTTTGCTATAGCTTGTCTAGGAAAAAAAATTAGTTTTTCATACGGAAATTTGCAATTATTTCGAATAATTTTGCGATTATAATTTTAAAAATATGTCTTTTTCGTCGGGTCAAGGAGCTGTTCAAATCAAACCAAACTTGGTATGGAGTATCCCTTGTGTACCTAAAGTCTAAAACAAAAAGAATTTTTTGGTATAGCTTGCCTAGCAAAAAAGTTGGGGTTTCATACGGAAATTTACGATTATTTCAAATAAGTAATTTTAAAAATAGGTCTTTTTCATGGGGTCAAGGAGTTGTTCAAATCAAACCAAACTCGGTATGGAGTATCCAGTGTGAACGTAGAGTCTAAAACAAAAAGAAGTTTTGGTATAGCTTGCCTAGCGAAAAAGTTAGTTTTTATACGGAATTTTGCGAATTTCGCGAATAACGAATATTAAAAATAGGTCTTTTTTATCGGATCAAGGAGTTGTTCAAATTAAACCAAACTTGGTATGGAGTATTCCCTGTATAAGTAGAGTGTAGTGGAGAAATAGTTTTTTGCTATAGCTTGTCTAGGAAAAAAAGTTAGTTTTTCATACGGAAATTTGCGAATTTCGAGATTTGCGAATTTTAAATGTAGTTATTTTTGATTGGGTCATGAAGTCGTCCAAATTGAACCAAACTTGGCATGGAGTATTCAATTTATATGTAGAGTGTAGGGGGAAAAGTTTTTGCTATAGCTTGTCTAGGAAAAAAAATTAGTTTTTCATACGGAAATTTGCAATTATTTCGAATAATTTTGCGATTATAATTTTAAAAATATGTCTTTTTCGTCGGGTCAAGGAGCTGTTCAAATCAAACCAAACTTGGTATGGAGTATCCCTTGTGTACCTAAAGTCTAAAACAAAAAGAATTTTTTGGTATAGCTTGCCTAGCAAAAAAGTTGGGGTTTCATAAGGAAATTTACGATTATTTCAAATAAGTAATTTTAAAAATAGGTCTTTTTCATGGGGTCAAGGAGTTGTTCAAATCAAACCAAACTCGGTATGGAGTATCCAGTGTGAACGTAGAGTCTAAAACAAAAAGAAGTTTTGGTATAGCTTGCCTAGCGAAAAAGTTAGTTTTTATACGGAATTTTGCGAATTTCGCGAATAACGAATATTAAAAATAGGTCTTTTTTATCGGATCAAGGAGTTGTTCAAATTAAACCAAACTTGGTATGGAGTATTCCCTGTATAAGTAGAGTGTAGTGGAGAAAGAGTTTTTTGCTATAGCTTGTCTAGGAAAAAAAGTTAGTTTTTCATACGGAAATTTGCGAATTTCGAGATTTGCGAATTTTAAATGTAGTTATTTTTGATTGGGTCATGAAGTCGTCCAAATTGAACCAAACTTGGCATGGAGTATTCAATTTATATGTAGAGTGTAGGGGGAAAAATTTTTGCTATAGCTTGTCTAGGAAAAAAATCAGTTTTTCATACGGAAATTTGCTATTATTTCCAATATTTATCTTTTAAATATAGTAATTTTCATCGGGTCAAGGAATTATCCAAAGCGAACCAAACTGGGCATGGAGTATTCCCAGGGTAGGCAGACTCTGACACAAAAAGAATTTTTGGTATTGCTTGCCTAGAAAAAAAGTTAATTTTTCATACGGAAATTTGCGTATTTCTCGAATAACGAATTTTAAAAAAAAGGTCTTTCTTATTGGATCAAGGAGTTTTTCAAAGTGAACCAAATTGATTTCCCAGGCTACCAGTTTTATTTAGGTTGTAATGCAAAAACAATGGTCCGCCTAACTTTCCTAGAAAAAAGTTCGTATTTCAATCGGAAATATCGACTTATTCGCTTATTCGATTTTCAAAAAACATAGAAATTTTATTGGGTCAAGGAGTTGTTCAAATCAGACAGAACTCGGTATGGAGTATCACCAGTGCAGTTATAGTGTAAAACAAAAAAAAATTTTGGTGTAGCTTGCCCATGAAAAAAGTTAGTTTTTCATACGGAAATTTGCGATTATTTCCACGGAAAAGCCAACTTTTTTAGCAACTAGACAAGCTATAGCAAAAATTTCTTTTGTTTTACAATCTAGGTACACGTGTGATACTCCATACTGACTTTGGTTCACTTTGGACAACTCTGAGACCTAATCAAAAAGACCTATTTTCAAAAATTATTTAAAATTACTTAAAAGAAATAAACGCAAATTTCCGTATGAAAACCCAACTTTTTTCCTATGCAAGCTAAACCAAAAAATTCCTTTTGTTTTAGACTTTAGGTACACAGGGGATAATCCCTACCAAGTTTGGTTCGATTTGAACAACTCCTTGACCCGATGAAAAAGACCAACTTTTTAAATTCAATAATTGCAAGTTATTCGAAATAATTTGAAATTTCCGTATGAAAAGCTAACTTTTCTCCTAGGCAAGCTATAGCAAAAATTCTTTTTCTTTTAGAATTAGGGTATCAGTACTATTTAAGTTGTAATGCAAAAAGAATGGTCCGCCTAACTTTCCTAGAAAAAAGTTGGGTTTTCATACGGAAATTTGCGAGTTTCGCGATTAGCAAAATTTAACTATAATTGTTTTTATTTATAGAGTTAATAATTGTTTAATATTTGTTTAATTTACCTTAATTACCTTAATCTAGTTCTCTTCTCAATTCTCCTATAGCTTTTGTTTGTAACTCCGCCGTAGCCGGTCCCCAGCCCGGATGAGAAAGGAGGAGGGAAACACACCCAGAACATACGAGAAAAGTCTCAAAAGGTCTGTTTTTCAACGTGACTGGAGCCTTTTCCAAAAATTTTCCATGTATTATTTAATCTTAAAATTGTCCGTTTAGGAGAGAGCTTTTCGAGCCTAGTCTTTTTCTAGTGCTCTGCTCAATTCTCCTATAGTTGTTTGTTTGTAACTCCGCCGTAGCCGGTCCCCAGCCCGGTTGAGAGAAGGAGGAGGGGAACACACCCAAAACATACTGGAGAATCTCAAAAAGTTGTTCGTTAGTTCAACTGTAGATTTTTTCCGACAGTATTTAACTTATTTCATAGTTTTGCTCGTTAATGATCAGAATTTAGCTCGTTAATGATCAGAGTTTAGCTCGTTAGTGATCAGACTTTAGCTCGTTAATGATCAGAAATTAGCTCGTTAATGGTCAGAATTTAGCTCGTTAATGATCAGACTTTAGCTCGTTAATGATCAGACATTAGCTCGCTAATGATCAGAATTTAGGCAGACTTTGACTAGGAAGCCCGTTCATGTAGGCAGACTTTATTATGACGCTCGTCCATGTAATCAAAAACGCACTTTACCCCACCTGTGCGTTTTTAATTGTCTGATCATTAACGCACACCTCGACCCGCGTTAGTTAACACTGACGACATTGGGATGTTAGTTACTACTGACGTTAGTTACTACGACGTTACTAACAGGTGAGCCCGACAACTACTTAAGTTTGCTATTTTATATGATATTCCACATGTAAGAAACGACAAAAAACGACGAAAAAGCGACAATTTTTATGTAAGACACGACGAAAAAACGACGAAAACGACGAAAGAACGACGAAAAAACGACGAAAAAACGACGAAAACGACGATAAAACGATCATTTCTTACATAAAATTAACGATGAAAAAACGATCATTTCTTACATAAAAATACCGACGAAAAAACAATCATATCTTACAAAAAAATAACGACGAAAAAACGATCATTTCTTACATAAAAATAACGACGAAATAACGAACAAAACGACGATTACCACGTAAGGGCTTTGGTCGTTTTGTCTAAGGAAAGCGATCAAAAAACGACGATTTCTAACAAGTGAAAAACGAAATTCCTCAACACGGGTTGGGAAAGAGGAAACGATTCAACACTTTTTCAATTTTTTATACTGGAAATTCTGAATCGTAAATTACATAGCTCACAGACTAAGATCAGCAACAACAACAACAAAGTAATACTTCACAGACAAAGAGCGGCATTAATAACAGGGTGGTGGCCGCCGGATTGGCCGACAGGGCGTTTAGCCGACAACCGAAAAACGGGAGGGGGGGTGCGGGCACGGAGAGGCCAAGTGGAGCGCCACCCAACAGCACGCCAAAGATAATCGTCCACCGAACTACTGATTAATGGACCAATGAGGTTTTTATTAGTCATAATGATAAACTTGTCGGCTAAAATACTCATTTTTCCCTTGTCGGCTAAACGCCCTGACGGCCTATTTTCCTAGCCCTGTCGGCACTATTCTCCTAACAAATTGAAATTATCAAACTGACATTATCAAATTGTTATAATCTTCTTAGGCTCAAAAAGAGCTGGTTGTACTGGCGCTTGCATTAGGAGTTTTCTGGAATTATTAATTTTTCCTGTATTTTGCTAATTTAAATTCGAAAACTATATAGAGTGCGTATTTTTTTCATATAATGAAGAATTTTGTGTATAATTCGATCTCATTCGGAAAAATTTCGAACAATTACCTGTGTTTAATTGAAATAAGGCAGTATCAGATTTAGTTTAAATTTCATCATGGAATCTTACAATCAAAAATTATTAGGGTTCAACCAATGACGGATCCCATTTATATAAAAATGAGGCCCAAAATACTTTTTCTGTTTTCAGAGAAAAATTAATGATCTTTATAGCTTTGACGAAATGTTTTAGTAAACTTTTATTGAGTTTTTGTGTCTTGTCAGCATTTGGAACTCTCTTTGCAGTCTGATGAGCTAGCCAAAGATCCAATTGGCTTCTTTTTGAGTTATAAGACAACCATGCAATGCTTTCAATTGTTATATATTGTTTCTTTTGACTTTGAAAATTTTTGATTTAAGAAAATGTCAGTATTTTTTGAACTCCGGCATTTTTTTTCTTATTTCTCTCAAATTTTGGCTTAATCCAGGTAAAGACAGGTCAATCGTTCTTTTGCGCATATTGAAGATTAAACTTTCTGCCCATTTTTTGTTTTAACTGTGGGTTCTTGGCTTTGATACTAGAGCGTTGTCTTGAAAGTTTTTAATTTTACGAGGTAAAATTGACTCTCATAGGCCATGCACAGTAATCTGTCTAACCTTTTAGTTGAAGGCTTATATTTGTTATGACTTTTGAAATTAACTGATTGCAAAATAATCAATTGATATTTGAGTTTTGCCAACTTTTAATCATATTTCTGTCAATTGTTAGCTCAAGCTCTGTGAAGACTGGTCAGATATTTTTACCGATAAATTAAATTCTGGTCTTTATAACGACTTCACTTTCCACTAATGGCTTTGATACTTAGAATTTTCAAAAAATATTTGTAATTTTTGGATATTTGCCCAATTTTGAGGTTTTTTTGTTTTCTTTTTACTAAATCACAAAAATAGACGGTCCGGCTGGCAGTTTAGAAAACGCCCCAACAAAAATGTCTATTCTCAGTGAACAACTTAATGTTTTAACGGCTCAGACACCGTAATCGTACAAAGTTTTAGATATTTTTTTTCATATTTTTTGCCTTCCAATTTTTTTTTCATCTTTTTGCCGTCCATTTTTTGTTCTTTTGCTGTCGAATCAGGAATATTCGATAATGGCATGTCTAAATTGCTTCCTATGGAAATATAAATGAACCTTCTAATGATTTCAGTTGATACTTAATGTTTTGAATAACTTAGACAATAATTGATTTCATAATTTGGAAGCGTTTATTTTACTTTTACCTTATTTCCCTTTTTGTCGACCTGTTACAAATCACTTTTAGGACAAGTTCCATATGTTTAATGATAAATTACAAGTTAATTTGCTTTGGTCTAGGGCTTATCCGATATATTTTTGATTTTGTGTTATATTGTTTTCCAATATAGATATCGAGTTTTGTTCACAATTAATATTTGTTAATATTTGTTTTTGTGTTTATATTTTCTAGTGGTTGCTTTAGTGACATGTCTCATCGGCCCTATAATTTTGCACTTTTGTCAAATAGTGGTTTGTTGAACGATATGTGAGTTTTAGAAAAAAAATCTATCTCTTCCTCATTTCGCAGACAGTTAAGTGAAAAATGTGGATAAGCGAGGTCGAAACATTATGTTCGAACACACATTACCGAGCCTCCTTGTTCAAATCAGCTTTCATAACGGCACGCGAGTCACCTTTTCCAGACATTTCCAGATCACAAGAATTTCTTTTTCTGTTTCCGAGTCACTCCTTCATACAAAAAAAATGACATCAATTTTTAAAAAGTTTGACATTTGTAGTTTATAATCAACTTGGAGCTCAATTTGAACACTGTCAGTAATAGTTCCAAAATTCTGCTTTGGTGCATCACGTAAATGGAATGCTCGATTATATTCAGATAGCTAAATGATGACACAGGAACGAATCTGAAGTCATTTGTCGACGATTGCTGAAACTTCCGAACAATTGTAACTTCTGAGAACTGTTGACTTAATAACATCATAAATAACTTGAGATCTTCTCGAATGTCATCAGAATTTTTAACATCTTGTGCGTCGATTGTCATCATTAGCTCTCCCCTTTCATTATCAATGTCAACTAAATTCTCCAACGTCACAATGCCGTGGCATGTTTTAGTCTCCGCATCAGCAGCAATAAAAAGCAATTCTTTCTCACACTCAATGACCGATTGATGGAAATCAAATGCCAATTTTTTATTTTCCATTTCAATAAACAAATTTCAATCAAGCAGCAAACACAGTCTCGCAACGAAGTCAAGAAAACAAGTTTCAGTTAGATCTGAAATACGCAACATATGAAGACCATTGAGTCTACAAACACTGCAAAAAGATAAATATAAATAGAGTGATTAACACTGGGATTAAAACCCCACGGGCGAAAGCCCGAAGCTTTTACTACGTATATATACATTGGTGCATTCACATCTTTTAGGTGGAAACGGTGGATGTCGGCGGAGGTCGGTGGAGATCGGTGGAGGTCGGTGGCGGAGGTCGGCAGCGGTCGGTGGAGGTCGAAGGAGGTTTGTAGAGGTCGGTGGAGGTTGGTGGCGGAGGTTGGTGGCGGAGGTCGGTGGAGGTCGGTGGAGGTCGATGTGCGAGTCGGAATTAGTTGTGGTGTAGTAGTAGAAGTATGGAGCTAGAATAGCTCTGGAGGGTATCGCCATTTTAAAATAATCAAAATTTGCTATGAATAGTCTGTCAATTGTTTGTATGTACAGTCTGATGTGAAACATTCTGTGCAGTGTTGACCAATAATGTAAATGAGGCTGCGAAGAAGAAGGACAGACTGGGATGTTTCCTAATCGACTCTGGGCAGACTGGCAAAAGTATTTATACTGCTATTTGTCTGGCACAGTAATGTTTACAATTGAAAGTCAATGGTAAAGCGCTGAAACCCACAGCGACTAAGGTACGGTGATTTAAAATCTTTTTAAATTTGCTAATTTGTATTTGTTTAATGTAATAATCCCTACTTATACTAAAAGCTGACTTGTCTGGAGCTAAATTCCTCTGATTTCGTGCAAGGATAAATTATTTCATACTGTCCATGCTTCATATTTTAGTGCGATCCTATTATGAAACAAAAGAAAGCATATATGATCCTTGTATGGTTATTAATTATTAAAATTTGATCCATATATGATAGTCATATATTACCCTCAATCACGTTGTAATCTGCCAAAAAACGCTGAAATGTAAAATTTGAGTGCTTATTAAAAGAGTAAGTCTATCTATGTGACTAAAACTTTTATTTCACTGAAACTAGTTCATACCGATAATGGCCCATTAAGAAACAACCAAATTTGGTTTTGCACATTACTTCGAAACAATTTTCTAAATACTCACAAAATCAAAGTTTGTTGTTTCAGACCAAAAGGGTCAAGTATAGACTGCACATGCTATGTATCTGATCTATTATATTCCCCATTTATGTCCCTCTGGTTACAAAATGCGTTGTTGTATAGCAATGTTACTATGTAAAAATCTAGCAGGTGCGCCTGGGGCGTAAAAATATATGCTCACTTTTTCTGCAAAAAGCACTTTTACCTTAGTATATATATATATATATATATATATATATATATATATATATATATATATATTCAGCAATGTCGCTGTTTTCCCTACACATGTATTAAGATAAAGAAAGTTTGCTAGTGCGAATAAGTCCCGACATGCTCAAATTTTGGTATATAGGTCGGCAGTTTTTGCATTTTACATAATGGGCAGGCAAACTTTTGTCAAGTCTAATTGATCTAATCCTTTGATCTCGTCGCTCATTTCTTTGATTATTCACCAATTTCTGCGTTGCTATTGTCACTTGATTGTGCATAAATATGGACGTGACAAAGCAGCGAAGACTGAACGATAATTTGGTTGGTGATGTTCGCTGATCTCGGAAAATTTGCTAATATGATAAAAACCAACGAAATGGAAGTAGGACAAAATAGATCCATTATAATACATTTAAAGGCCCTCTGACCCCATTGTATAGATTAAATGAGACGTTTCGCGGTTTTAAAGTTTTAGTGTGATTTCTGTATGATTTCCAGGAAATCATATAAGATCTTTGTATGACTACTAATAAGTCATACAATTAATATATGACTTAGTATATTTACTACGAATCTTGAATTACCTAGCATGAAACGTAAGAAAATTGTAGGATGGGCGACCCGGGCAAATAGTAGTTTTTCTAAGTTTTCACTTCTCCAAGGAACTTTATAGACACTAATTTTTGAAAATTATGCAAGTATAAAATGTTTGCATGACGTGAAAGATTAGGAGTGAAAAATAACAAACGAGAGCATTTGGTTATTATGATCATTTGAACGGTAAACTTCATTCCCTTGAGTAGCTGCAATCTATATTAAAACTGTGAAACCAAAACTAGTCAACAAAATTTTTGTTTTACCATTTTGATCCTCAGAAGGTAGAATGAGGACATGTGAAATGTATTTGGGTGCCTCTAGATGGAATCGTATGGTCACTTTTTCCAATTCTTTTGGTTTCGACATAACGAGACAGTCGTCCAAGTTGGATCCATTGATCTTGCTCATCCAGAGGGAGTCATTATCATACTTGTTATCAGTAATGCCGCCTGTTTCCAATTCCAGCCTCGCAATTCTGAGAATATCTTTCGCGTGAGGAGATACTAAAGAGGAATCTCAATGAGGCATAAAAAATTAACAGTTCTTCAGACAAGTGGCTCCGAATTTAATACAAGCTGTCCATATTTTCGAATAAAGCTATCTTTCAGCAAATTTGGGCATGTTTAATATTCAATTGCGGTCAATTTCAATTGCGTTTTTGCGTTATTTATTTGCTAAAATATTTATCTGGTTATAGAACTTATCTAGTTAACGCGCAATTTTAAGCATATTTGTTCAACCTTGCAAGCAAAATTCACTGGATATCATAATGGTTGCATGGCGATTTACGCAAAATGAAATACACGATGCCATAACGCCCAATACATTCCCTTTTCATCTTTTTATTCAACACTCAGGCTCGGTAATGTGCCTTTGCACATAATGTTCCGACCCTGCTCATCTAAATTATCCACTTAATTGCCTACCAAATGAAGAGGTAGAAAACTTTTAAAAAGCCGCATTGTTCAACAAACCACTAAACGAATGAAAATAATGCCGCATTAGAGGACCGATAGGACCTGTCCTCAATGCGAGTCGGTAACAGGTCGCAAAATTTCTATAAAACAAAGCCCAAAATTTCTACAAAACAATTTCTATAAAACAGGTCGCAAAATTTCTGTTTAAGCCCTAAAGACATCAGTCAAAACTTATAACCAATTGTTGCTTGGTTCCTCAAAACGGCGATGAGACCTAAAGGCAAAGTTACATGTTGACCATAATTTAAAAAAGAAAAAAGGAATGCTGAAAATACTTTTACTTTTTTTTAACAAAATTTCGAAAACCAAGAAAACCATTGGCTTTGAACAGAAATCTTTAAATAGGTTCATTTATTCATCTATTGGAAGTCAACTAAATTTTGCGAGAGAACTGTGTCGCAGACAATAAAACCATAGGCTATTCACTAAAAACATTTATTATGTTCAGTTGCGTTTTCTTTAACGCTACGCACTCTTTCAGTTGGACTTGTCATTAAAGTGAAATTGACAAACCAGGAACGTTTTCATCTGCTTTTACTGAGAGTGAGCTACATGTGCAAGAAGTTAGATAAAAAGTGGAAAGATTCAAAATACCACTGTTAAATTACAAATTATTAAAACAAACATTTTTAAAGTCATTGAGGACATTAGCTAACAACTGAAGGCATTGCATAATTAAGTTCACTCATACAATCCACCAAAATAAGCCAATTGGATTTTAATTTGGTGAGACTAAGTCATCGGACTGCAAAAAAATAACAAATGAAGGTCAGATACAAGAATTCAATTACAGTGACACACTTCGTCAAATCCATCAAACCCATGAGCTTTTCTCCGAAAAAAATAGATGTTATTTTGCCTCTGTTTCATATTTAAAGGATCTACAAATAATTGAGCCTTTAATTGAGGTTTTGTCAGCAATTAATTTAAAAAAGCAACAAGAGCAAATATAATTCGAAACAGAGGCCGAGCCCCAAAAAAACTCGGGTAGTTTTTGTTTGAAAGAATCCATGATGGGATCAAAACAAGCCCTAACTTTGACACGATTTCAATTAATTTAACTTTTTTTCAAATAATTGAAAATTAGATCAATTATCAGTTATTAACTGAAAAATTGCAATTTACAAAAAAAATATTATGCATTTTGTATAACTAAAGAGAAAAAACTTATAACCTTGCATTTAAGACTTAAGCGTGCTTTATGTTAGCGTACTTTATGACATTATAAAATATTTTGCTTAATCAATATAAAGCTAAAAGATTTTGCACATAAATTTATCCTTAGGAGGAATTATTTTCTATAGTTTGTGTGTTATGGCACATAGGGTATTTTAGCATTGTGTTATTTTGTCCTGACAGCATTGTCATATAGGTTCTGACGATCATCATTATTAACGTTTTTAATACCCGCATCATTTGAACATCTTAAAAACGGAGGAAAAGGCGAATACCCCTTAAAAATGTGGATTCTTGTAACTAAAAATGACTAGCAAAATATACGAGTGCTGAAAATATAGATCAACATTTTCTTTCTGCTGCATTATTTTCGATTTTGTCGGCTAAATATGTGTTTAAAAAACTGTATATGTTGGAGTTGTTTCCTATAACTTAACCTGCTTAGCAACTGAATTTAGGATCATTATCCTTGACAGAGTGTCCAGAGACATTGAAATATTGCAAAAAATGATAATCAGTAGTTAATACCATTAAAATATACTATTAACGTATTTCCAATTTCTTAAATATTTTTTTTGCTGTAAATGGGTTAAAGGATATGAAAAAATGTGTAAGATCAACGCTAAAATTTAAAATGGGTTAAACAAATTTTGAACGCTGTTAAGTCATTATCCACAAAAAAATTTGGCAAATATTCTTGTGAGTAATCTTACTTTTAAACGCTACACCGATGTTGATTGTTTTCAACGCATAGATTGCTGTTTCCGAGACTCGAACATCTTACTTTTTGCACGTCTGTCAGTTTTTCTGGCACTGTGCGGCCTAGCTTAGTTTATCCAACGTATACCAGTCACCGGGATTTTAAAAAAGTAACTCAATGAAACCAACACTTCTTCCATAGTCCCTATTTCAATTCATTGAGTCAGAAATATGCACAGATGCTATATTTAATATTTTTCTCTTAACAGTTTTGTTTCCTTTTCATTAGCAACACTTTTAAAATTGGTTTTTCCTTAGATGAATGTGATACTGTAAACATCAATTTTCATCAAATGAATATATTATAGCCAAAATAAAGAGATTCGTTCATAGTGAAAAGCATTCACTGATAAGACTATTTCGAGCGCAATTGAGCCTGATCAGAAACGATATCGAGTGCACAATAGTCTGATCCGGAGTGACTTTTGAGCGCACAATAGTCTGATCAGAAGTAATTTTGAGCTCACAATCATCTGGACAATGATCTGATTTTGTTCTGATCAGAGGTCATTTCCGTCTCGCAGGGTTTGATCAAAGACAACTTTGACCGCACTCCAAGCGCACACGGTTTCGAGTGCAATTCAGTCTGATCAGTGGACGTTTTGGTCTGGGATGGTCTAATCAGAGGTTACTTTCGGCTTTCACGGTTTGTTCAGAGGTCACTTCCCGATGGCACCTCAACCTGGGAGATATTTTGAAGACAAATGCAGTCGCTCGAAGCTGCTTTGCTGGCATGCAGAATTGCTATTTGCTGAAAAATCTTGATATTGGAATTTCTGATTAAAGGGCTAGAAACTAGCCTTGTATTTATCTCATAAACACATCTCTGTACAGTGTTAATATTCACTTACAAGCTTCATTATTCAGCAGTTTATAAAAGAAAATGAAATATTTTTAAGAGGACCCGGGGCGAGGAGGTGGAAACATGAACCAGTTCATCCAGAAACAATTTCGCCATGATAGACGATCAAGACAAAAAAATAGCTATGACTCAATCTATCTCGAATTAGTCCAAACTACCACGAAAAAATCTTACAAAACTCATTTATGCTTCGACCGTTCGGAACTATTCAAAATTTTGCAACTATGAACAAAAAAGACAACCGTTCGAAACTGCGCGAAAATGATCAGACAATGTGATTCAGACGAAGAGTGATCATGATCAGATGCTCAGACAAGATTCAAAATTGACACTGACAAAATTCAAAATCGTACACCTATATGATCAATAGTGAGAAAAAGAACAAATCGTGTAATTTAAGACAAGAATGATCCAAGAGAACATAGAGTGAAAGAATGTGCAACTCTGACCACACAAAATTTTAAAACACGGTGGAATTATTTTTTATTATATAACTAATTCTTTTCACGTCACATATGTCACAAGATTTACTTAAAAAAGTAACTGAGAAAATTGCGATGCATAACCAAAAATATAACTGTGTGTTAAAAATCCTCAAAAAATCATTAAACATGAACAACACTGGAAATACATTGACAAAATTTTACGACCAAATTTGTCGTTTAATGCCTGTGGGTTTTCGGGCTATATTTCTCGGTTAATTTAATTAGCTCGCAGAATTGAAATTTTGAAAAATGCCAGTTATTGAAAAAATTCAGTAGGATTATGTAGCGGAAGTAATCAGAATATGAACAAAATAATCGACTTTTGTAGACTTAGGATTTGACATAATGAGTTTATGATTAATTCTATTGGGCTCATTGTGAAGGCCCAGTTTAACTAAGTTTCCAAAATCATGTTTATTAAAGGAACAACTTTAAAGACTAATGCAACGCAAGGTTGAGTCACATTAGGTCGACATATTTCGTTTGTAAAATTAATAACACGGAGTACGCTAATTCTGAACATAGATTATTACGTCAATTTTACACCGAAATCCTGACGCGTATTTGGAATATACTATGGATATTCTACCATGTTAAGCACCAACGCCTGACGTCAACTTTGCTGGGAAAAAGTGACGTGTTTGAGTTATCTCGACATAGTTAGGTTCACCCAACCATTGGTTGAGAATCGACATGTACAACTTAAACAGCAGACTGTAGATAGAACCGAAACCACAACGCAACCCTGAAGGAGCGGAAAACTGGAAAGTTTGAATGTTCAACTGAATAAAATTGCGGATTGGCGCAATCTCTCTTGAGCAGTAAAATACGGTGTCTTGCTAAAGTGAAACTTGTAATTTATCTTATCATCGACTTGTTATTGAAAGTTTGAGTTACTCGAGAGAAAGGAAATAAAAATAGTCACTTATATCTAAATATTAGGGTGACGTAAAAGCTCCTTTTTGACTAAACGACCGACTGATAATCAGTTTGTTGAAAGTAATAGCTGGCGTAAGATAGATATACAGTTCACAGACTTGAGTTTTTCAAACCAAAAATTCAGATGCTACGTCGTCTCTATGGCTTTGGCCCAATGACTAACGACGACCTCTGTTTTAACCAACAATTCATGTCCGCTTATGGCAAAGGACTGAATTGTGTTCTATTCTGAAACTGAATGTTCCCTCTTAGAGTTTTTCATAAACATAAACAGTGACACCCTACGAGGATAAAGTTTTGGTTTTGAATTACTTCAGTTTGATCTATTGTCTGAGTTAATAAAGAAAACTCAGAGAAATTTTTTGATTAGTTGATTGGAATTAATTGAGTAATTCCGGCAAACGAATTTACTATTCAGCAAAGCTGAGCGATTAGTTATTTGGACTAATGAAACAACGTTTAATGCAACGGTAATTTACAGTGTAGCGAATATACAGTTACAAAAGCGAGTTGCACAACTTAGTATCCCGACAGCTTATAAACCGCTAATAACGAACTGGGCGGTATAAAGCTTTCCTTGTCATTGATAGGAAAGCAGCCGTTACACTTATGGTTCGACGTATCGCGGTAAAGTTAAAGCGAAGAGGACTCAGACGCGATTGTATGGTCTCATGATTCGACATAGCATGCTTATGATTCGATAGAGCGCGACCGAAAGTTTGTTCCAGAACATGTTAATAACGTCTTGGAGGGTGCGCCTACCATTACGTTAAAATCCGATTCATTTTACACTACCTGCCCCAGGATGAAAAAAAAGAACTTTATAGCAGCATAACTTTTTATGCTACAAATATATTTACTCAACTAATTGAACAACAGCTTGACAGCGGCGTTGGAATTACATGCGTTGATCTTTTTCCACCATAAATCAATTAAACTAATGTACTAAACCATTCCAATTCATCACTCCCGGGGTTTTTGTGGTCCGAATTACAAATTATGTGTTGTTATATAGCGCCTTACAAGGTAAATGAATATGCCGTGCTGCTGGGAGCATCAAGTTATATGCCACTAAGGTGAGGCAAGAATGGATCCCAGCATTCTTCGAAACCAACGGCACAAAATTTGGGGGCGGCCCAGGTTGCAGGTCCAGACCCAAATTGACTTCTGATCAGACCCAGTCGAGCGCACACCCGTGTGATCCCAGACCGAAATTACAGGGTCTTTTCCGAGTTTCGAGCGCACTACGGTCTGATCATGGTCTGGAGATGGTCTGATCAGAGGTCATTTTGGTCTGGAAAGTCTGATCATAGGCAGATTCGAGCGCACTTGGGTCTAATCAGAGGCAATTTCGAGCGCAATTGGGTCTGATCAGAGGCGGATTCGAGCGCAATTGGGTCTGATCATAACCCGGGTAAGGTGGTGGAAAGATGGCTCAAATTTTAACGTCTGCACATGGGCGCGTTCCCAGATGATACACACTAAAAAAAGTTCAGGTAAATTTACCTGAACCAAGTTCAGGTAACTAGAAGTTCAGGTGAAGTTAAGGTGTAAAAGCACCTGAAATACACCTGAACTGTAGTTCAGGTAAATTTTCACCTGAACAAGTTCAGGTGTGGTTACCTGAAAATACCATTTTTGCATTCAGCAGTGAAACAGCAAAAGTTTAGCAGTAAACTAAAACACAATACAAATATAAACTTTAGAAGAAACATCAACACATTTATTAGGCAGTGTCCAGCTTTTTTTGAATTTTGCAAAGTTACGGACAAATTAATCATCAATTTTTCCCACTCTTCAATTCCACTGATGTTTCTATTTTAAAGAAGTATTTTTGGAACCATTAGGGGTTTCTGAAATGAAAAATCATAGCGAAGTTTTAAAGTAACGGTTTAAAGAAGAAACTTTTAAATTTTTGAAATAATCACAACAGGAAACGCAGTGGCTTTAAAGTGGATCAACTTGAATTCAAACTCTCTTACTAATATATTAAATCAAAAACTAGTATTACTGCTTAAAATAGACCTCTGGAAAACTGGATTACACAAATATAGGAACGGTAACGACATACGGTCCTCATTCAGCTTCCATTTCTTTAAAGTCTTTCAGAATCATATTGATATTCTTTTTAATTCGAACTAATTCTATTTTCCTACATAAGCACTGCATCAAGACCCCGGTTCTTCGAAAACTGAAATCTGTTTCTTAATTTTAGGTACAAGTTTCCGAAACAGAGCTTTCTACAAATTATAGGGGACAAAACAAACATTAATGTAACTATTTCTTGCCGTTTATTAAGTTTCGCAAAGTTACGGTTAATTTTGAAATAAAGGTTTGCCACTCTTCAGCCCTACTGATGCTTCTAGCTCGATCAAATAATTTAGGAGCCATTCGGGTTATATTAAGCGGATATCAATACTGAATTTTTAGAAAACCGGTTTAAAGAGACTTTAATTTCTTTAAATCATAATAACATGATATGCAGTGGTTTGAAAGTGGATCAACATGAATCTAATCCCTCTTCCTTATGTTTTATAACAAAAACTATTATTCCTGCACAAAATAGATCTCTGGAAAACGGGATTACACTAATATAGAGGGGGTAAGTTCATATGGTCCTCATTTAGCTTCCTTTTTTTATAGTCTGTCAGGGTCAGATTGATTTTTTTTAAATTGGAACTGATTCCATTCTCCAACATAAGTACTGCTTCATAACCCTTTTCATCGAATTCAAAATTGTTTGTTATATTTAGGTAAATTTTTCGAAATTGGGTTCTCTGCTATATTAAGGGGACAAAACAAACATTTATAGAACAGTTTCCAGCCGTTTGTTGAGTTTCGCAAAGTTACGGTTAAGTTTAATATAAGATTTTCCCTCTCTTCAGCCCTACTGATTTTTCTAGATCGAACAAGTATTTTTGGAACCATAAAGGGTTTCTGAGGTGAACACCGACAGTTAAGTTTCAAAAAAACGGTTTCAAGCAACAATAAAAATCATAGAAACCTGAAATGCAGTGGTTTTAAAGTGCATCAAATTGAAATGAAGAATTCTCTTATACATTTTCAATCGAAAACAACAACTCCTGCATAAATTAGCTCTGCGGAACATTGGATTCTACCAATATATAAACGGTAACAACATATAGTCCTCATTTAGCTTTCATTTCTTTAAAGTCTTTCAGAATCAGGTTGATATTCCCTTTAATTCGAACTTATTCCATTTTCCTACATAAGTGCTGCTTCAAAACCCTGTCAGTCGAAATGAAATTTTTTATTAATTTTAGGTACATGTTTCCGAAACAGGGCTCTATACAAATTTAGGGTGACAATAAGCATTTATGGAAGTGTTTCCTGCAGTTTATTAAGTTTCGCAAAGTTACGGTTAAGTTTAATATAAGATTTTCCCTCTCTTCAGCCCTACTGATGTTTCTAGATCGAACAAGTATTTTTGGAACTATAAAGGGTTTCTGAGGTGAACACCGACAGTTAAGTTTCAAAAAAACGGTTTCAAGCAACAATAAAAATCATAGAAACCTGAAACGCAGTGGTTTTAAAGTGCATCAAATTGAAATGAAGAATTCTCTTATATATTTTCAATCGAAAACAACAACTCCTGCATAAATTAGCTCTGCGGAACATTGGATTCTACCAATATATAAACGGTAACAACATATAGTCCTCATTTAGCTTTCATTTCTTTAAAGTCTTTCAGAATCAGGTTGATATTCCCTTTAATTCGAACTTATTCCATTTTCCTACATAAGTGCTGCTTCAAAACCCTGTCTGTCGAGCTGAAATTTTTTATTAATTTTAGGTACATGTTTCCAAAACAGGGCTCTATACAAATTTAGGGTGACAATAAGCATTTATGGAAGTATTTCCTGCAGTTTATTAAGTTTCGCAAAGTTACGGTTAAGTTTAATATAAGATTTTCCCTCTCTTCACTCCTACTGATGTTTCTAGATCGAACAAGTATTTTTGGAACCATAAAGGGTTTCTGAGCTGAACACCGACAGTTAAGTTTCAAAAAAACGGTTTCAAGCAACAATAAAAATTTTAAAATCATAGAAAACTGAAACGCAGTGGTTTTAAAGTTCATGAATCAGATTGATATTCTTTTTAAATCGAACTAATTCCAGTTTCCATTATAAGCACTGCTTCAAAACCCTGCACGTTGAACTGAAGTTTGTCTTTATAAATTTTAGTTACGTGTTTCCGAAACTGGGCTCTCTACAAACAATAGCGGACAAAACAAACATTTATGGAACTCTTTCCTGCCGTTTATTAAGTTTCGCAAAGTTACGGTTAAAATTTAATATAAACGGTTCCCACACTTCAGCCCTACTGATCCTTCTAGATTGAATAGGTAAATAAAAACCAGTCGGGGTTTCTGACGCGAGTATCAAAACTGAAGTTTCAAAAAATGGATTAAAGGAATTTTAATTTTTTAAAATCATAACAACAGGAAACTAAGTGGCTTTAAAGTGGATCAACTTGAATTCAAACTCTCTTACTAATATATTAAATCAAAAACTAGTATTCTTGCATTAAATAGACCTCTGGAAAACTGGATTACACTAATAAAGAAACGGTAACGACATATGGTCCTCATTTAGCGTCCATTTCTTTAAAATCTTTCAGAATCAGATTGATATTCTCTTTAAAGCGAACTAATTTCGTTTTCCAACATTAGCACTGCTTCAAAACCCTGTCCGTTGAAGTGAAGTTAGTCTTTTGATTTTAGGTACATCTTTCTGAAATTGGGCTCTCTACAACTTATAGAGGACAAAATAAACATTTACTGAACTATTTCCTGCGTTTGTTAAGTTTCGCAAAGTTACGGTTAAGTTTGATATAAAGGTTTCCCAATCTTCAGCCCTACTGCTGTTTCTAGATCGAACATGCAAATAAGGAACCATTTGAGATTTCTAAATTGAATATCAATTCTGAAGTTTAAAAACAACGTTTTGAAGAAACTTTAGTTTTTTTGAAATCATAACAACAAGAAACGCAGTGGTTTTAAAGGGGATCAACTTGAATCCAATCTCTCTTCCTTATATATTAAACCAAAAACTACTTTTCTTGCAGAAAATAGATCTCAGGAAACCTGGATTACACAAATATAGAAACGGTAACGACATGTGGTCCTCATTTAGCTCCCATTTCTTTAAACTATTTCCTGCGTTCGTTAAGTTTTGCAAAGTTACGGTTAAGTTTAATATAAAGGTTTCCAACTCTTCAGCCCTATTGATGTTTCTAGATTGAACAAGTATTTTAGGAACCAATAGGGGTTTCTGAAGGTAATATCAACACTGAAGTTTCAAACAAACGGAATAAAGAAACTTTAATTTTTTAAAATCGTAATAACAGGAAAAGCAGTGTTTTTAAAGTGGATCAACTTGAGTCCAATCTCTCTGGCTTATATATTAAATCAGAAATTATTATTCCTGCATAAAATAGATCGCTGTAGAACTGGATTACACAAATATAGAAACGGTAACGACATATGGTCCTTAGTTAGCTTTCATTTCTTTGAAGTCTTTCAGAATCACGTTGATATTCCTTTTAATTCGAACTAATTCCATTTTCCTACATAAGTACTGCTTCAAAACCCTGTCAGTCGAACTGAAATTTTTTGGTAATTTTAGGTACATGTTTCCGAAACAGGGCTCTATACAAATTTAAGGTGACAAAACAAATATTTATGGAAGTGTTTCCTGCCGTTTATTAAGTTTCGCAAAGTTACTGTTAAGTTTAATATAAAAATTTCCCACTCTTCAGCCCTACTGCTGTTTCTAGATCGAACATGTAATAAGGAACCATTTGAGATTTCTAAAATGAATATCAATTCTGAAATTTAAAAACAACGTTTTGAAGAAACTTTAGTTTTTTTGAAATCATAACAACAAGAAACGCAGTGGTTTTAAAGGGGATCAACTTGAATCCAATCTCTCTTCCTTATATATTAAACCAAAAACTACTTTTCTTGCAGAAAATAGATCTCAGGAAAGCTGGATTACACAAATATAGAAACGGTAACGACATGTGGTCCTCATTTAGCTCCCATTTCTTTAAACTATTTCCTGCGTTTGTTAAGTTTTGCAAAGTTACGGTTAAGTTTAATATAAAGGTTTCCAACTCTTCAGCCCTATTGATGTTTCTAGATTGAACAAGTATTTTCGGAACCAATAGGGGTTTCTGAAGGTAATATCAACACTGAAGTTTCAAACAAACGGAATAAAGAAACTTTAATTTTTTAAAATCGTAATAACAGGAAAAGCAGTGCTTTTAAAGTGGATCAACTTGAGTCCAATCTCTCTGGCTTATATATTAAATCAGAAATTATTATTCCTGCATAAAATAGATCTATGTAGAACTGGATTACACAAATATAGAAACGGTAACGACATATGGTCCTTAGTTAGCTTTCATTTCTTTAAAGTCTTTCAGAATCACGTTGATATTCCTTTTAATTCGAACTAATTCCATTTTCCTACATAAGTACTGCTTCAAAACCCTGTCAGTCGAACTGAAATTTTTTGGTAATTTTAGGTACATGTTTCCGAAACAGGGCTCTATACAAATTTAAGGTGACAAAACAAATATTTATGGAAGTGTTTCCTGCCGTTTATTGAGTTTCGAAAAGTTACTGTTAAGTTTAATATAAAAGTTTCCCACTCTTCAGCCCTACTGATGTTTCTAGATTAAACAAGTAATTTAGGAACCATTCGGCGTTTGTGAAGTGAAAATCAATACTGAAGTTTCAGAAAAACAGTTTAAAGAAACTTCAATTTCTTTGAATCATAACAACAGGAAACGCAGTGGTTTTAAAGTGGATCAACTTGAATTCAATCTCTCTTCCTTATATATTACATCAAAAAATAGTATTCCTGCATAAATTAGACCTCTGGAAAACTGGATCACACAAATATAGAAACGCTAATGACAAATGGTCTTCATTTGGCTTCCATTGCTTTAAAGTATTTCAGAATCAGATTGATATTCTTTTTAATTCGAACCAATTCCATTTCCCGCCATAAGCTCTGCTTTAAAACCTTGTCCGTTGAACTGAGTTATTTTTTGTTACTCTTAGGGTACATGTTTCCAAAACAGGACTCTCTACAAATTAAAGGGGACAAAACAAACATTTGTGGAAGTATTTCCTGCCGTTTATTAATTTTCGCAAAGTTACGGTTAAGTTTAATATAAAAGTTTCCCACGCTTCAGCCCTACTGATGTTTCTAGATGGAACAAGTAATTTAGGAATTATTCGGGATTTCTGAATCGAAAATCAAAACTGAAGTTTCAGAAAAACAGTTTAAAGAAACTTCAATTTCTTTGAATCATAACAACAGGAAACGCAGTGGTTTTAAAGTGGATCAACTTGAATTCAATCTCTCTTCCTCATATATTAGATCAAAAACTAGTATTTCGGCTTAAAATAAACCTCTGGAAAACCGGATTACACAAATATAGAAACGCTAACGACAAATGGTCCTCATTTGGCTTCCATTGCTTTAAAGTCTTTCAGAATCAGATTGATATTCTTTTTAATTCGAACCAATTCCATTTCCCGCCATAAGCACTGCTTTAAAACCTTGTCCGTTGAACTGAGTTATTTTTTGTTTTTTTAGGGTACATGTTTCCAAAACAGGGCTCTCTACAATTTAAAGGGGACAAAACAAACATTTATGGAAGTATTTCCTGCCGTTTATTAAGTTTCGCAAAGTTACTGTTAAGTTTAATATAAAAGTTTCACAATCTTCAGCCCTACTGATGTTTCTAGATTGAACAAGTAATTTAGGAACCATTCGGCGTTTCTGAAGTGAAAATCAATACTGAAGTTTCAGAAAAACGTTTTAAAGAAACTTTAATTTCTTTGAATCATAACAACAGGAAACGCAGTGGTTTTAGAGTGGATCAACTTGAATTCAGTCTCTCTTCCTTATAAATTAAATCAAAAACTAGTATTCCTGCTTAAATTAGACCTCTGGAAAACTGAATAACACAAATATAGAAACTGTAACGACACATGGTCCTCACTTAGCTTCCATTTCTTTAAAGTCCTTTAGAATCAGATTGATATTCTTTTTAATTCGAACCAATTCCATTTTACTCCATCAGCACTGCTTCAAATCCTTGTCCGTTGAACTGAGTTTGTTTGTTATTTATAGGAACCGGTTTCCGAAACAGGGCTCTCTACAAATTATAGAGGACAAAAATAAGCATTTATGAAACTATTTCCTGTCGTTTATTAAGTTTCGCAAAAATTACGGTTAAGTTTAAGATAAAGGTTTCCCACTCTTCAGCCGTACGGATGCTTGTGGATCAAAGAATTAATTTTGGAGCTATTCGGAGTTTTTGAAGTGAATATCAATACTGAAGTTTCAGAAAAACGGTATAAAGTGTCTTTAATTTCTTCAAATGATAACAACAGGAAACGCAGTGGTTTTGAAGTGGATCAAATTGATTCCAATCTCTCTTCCTTATGTATTAAATCAAAAATTATTAGTTCTATATAAAAGAGATCTCTGAAAAACTGAATTACACTAATAAAGAAGCGGTAACGACATATGGTCCTCATGTAGCTTCCATTTTTTTAAAGTCTTTCAGATTCAGGTTGATAGAGGTACAATTAGTTGTTTTGTTGATAAGTAGGCAAGTGCTTAGCAGAATTCTACCAACATAGACTTATTGTGTTGGTATTGTAACCGTTGGGCCCTTCCAATAATTTTATTACCCTAATTCGTCTTGGTAAAAGGTTATTGATTGGTAAATTTGAAAAAAAAAGTCACCTTTTTATGTGATATTGGAGTTCCCCAATAATGGATACCACAAAATACCATAGTATCCCTACAAATATAGGTGCGTTGCATTTCGCTGATAGTGGGGAGTATCCCATATATATTGTCTATATGGTTTTATGGAGTTGAGTGGGTCAATATCTGCTCTGTAAGAGCCGAACCTCGATTATCGGCCATTTTCGGCTAATTCGGCGGTGACATAAAGTTGAAATTTCTTGTTCAAGATCAAGTATTATAGTGTTTTGGATTGCTCAGTAGATAGAGAGTATCCCAATATACATATTGTATCATTTATTTACGGGTTTTGATGGTGTTTTTTAGCGAAACCTGAAATTTGGTAGTCAAATTATGTCATTTGACCAAATGAATGAATGAATGGTGTTTTTTGCAATTGAACAAGTTTTTGAGCGTGCTTTTTGTGTTTTCTGTACAATATTTCTGCATAAAATAGACCTCTGGAAAGTTGGTTTAAAAAATATAGAAGCCGTAACGACATACGGTCCTCATTTAGCTTCCATTTCTTCAAAGTCTTTTAGAATCAGATTGATATTCTTTTTAATTCGAACCAATTCCATTTTCCTCCATCAGCACCGCTTTAAAACCTTGTCCGTTGAACTGAGTTTGTTTGTTAATTTTAGGTACAGGTTTCCGAAACAGGGCTCTCTACAAATTATAGGGGACAAAACATTTCTTTCCGTTTATTAAGTTTCGCAAAGTTACGGTTAATTCTATAAAGGTTTGCCACTCTTCAGCCCTACTGATGCTTCTAGCTCCATCAAATTATTTAAGAGCTATTCGGTTTATATTAAGCGGATATCAATACTGATTTTTAAGAAAACCGGTTTAAAGAGACTTTAATTTCTTTAAATCATAATAACATGATATGCAGTGGTTTTAAAGTGGATCAACATGAATCTAATCCCTCTTCCTTATGTTTTATAACAAAAACTATTATTCCTGCACAAAATAGATCTCTGGAAAATGGGACTACACTAATATAGAGGCGGTAATTTCAAATGGTCCTCATTTAGCTTCCTTTTTTATAGTCTGTCAGGTTCAGATTGATTTTTTTAAATTGGAACTGATTCCATTCTCCAACATAAGTACTGCTTCATAGCCCTTTCCATCGAATTCAAAATTGTTTGTTATATTTAGGTAAATTTTTCCGAACTTGGGTTCTCTGCTATATTAAGGGGACAAAACAAACATTTATGGAACAGTTTCCAGCCGTTTGTTGAGTTTCGCAAAGTTACGGTTAAGTTTAATATAAGATTTTCCCTCTCTTCAGCCCTACTGATGTTTCTAGATCGAACAAGTATTTTTGGAACCATAAAGGGTTTCTGAAGTGAACACCGACTGTTAAGTTTCAAAAAAACGGTTTCAAGCAACAATAAAAATTTCAAAATCATAGAAACCTGAAACGCAGTGGTTTTAAAGTGCATCAAATTGAATTGAAGAATTCTCCCATATATTTTCAATCGGAAACAACAACTCCTGCATAAATTAGTTCTGCGGAACATTGGATTCTACCAATATATAAACGGTAACGACATATAGTCCTCATTTAGCTTTCATTTTTTTAAAGTCTTTCAGAATCAGGTTGATATTCCTTTTAATTCGAACTAATTCCATTTTCCTACATAAGTGCTGCTTCAAAACCCTGTCAGTCGAACTGAAATTTTTAATTAATTTTAGGCACATGTTTCCGAAACAGGGCTCTATACAAATTTAAGGTGACAAGACAAACATTTATGGAAGTATTTCCTGCCGTTTATTAAGTTTCGCAAAGTTACGGTTAAGTTTAATATAAGATTTTCCCTCTCTTCAGCCCTACTGATGTTTCGAGATCGAACAAGTATTTTTGGAACCAAAAAGGGTTTCTGAGCTGAACACCGACAGTTAAGTTTCAAAAAAACGGTTTCAAGCAACAATAAAAATTTTAAAATCATAGAAACCTGAAACGCAGTGGTTTTAAAGTTCATCAAAATGAAATGAAGAATTCTCCCAAATATTTTCAATCAAAAACAACAACTCCTGCATAAATTAGTTCTGCGAAACATTGGATTCTACCAATATATAAACGGTAACGACATATAGTCCTCATTTAGCTTCCATTTCTGTAAAGCCTTTATGAATCAGATTGATATTCTTTTTAAATCGAACTAATTCCAGTTTCCATTATAAGCACTGCTTCAAAACCCTGCACGTTGAACTGAAGTTTGTCTTTATAAATTTTAGTTACGTTTTTCCGAAACTGGGCCCTCTACAAACAATAGGGGACAAAACAAACATTTATGGAACTCTTTCCTGCCGTTTATTAAGTTTCGCAAAGTTACGGTTAAAGTTTAATATAAACGTTTCCCACACTTCAGCCCTACTGATATTTCTAGATTGAATAACTAAATAAAAACCATTCGGGGTTTCTGACGCGAGTATCAAAACTGAAGTTTCAAAAAATGGATTAAAGAAATTTTAATTTTTTAAAATTATAATAACAAGAAACGAAGTGGCTTTAAAGTGGATCAACTTGAATTCAAACTCTCTTACTAATATATTAAATCAGAAACTAGTAGTCTTACATTAAATAGACCTCTGTAAAACTGGATTACACAGATGTAGAAACGGTAACGACATATGGTCCTCATTTAGCCTCCATTTCTTTAAAATCTTTCAGAATCAGATTGATATTTTTTTAAAGCGAACTAATTCCATTTTCCAACATAAGCACTGCTTCAAAACCCTGTCCGTTGAAGTGAAGTTAGTCTTTTGATTTTAGGTACATTTTTCCGAAATTGGACTCTCTAAAACTTATAGAGGACAAAATAAACACTTACTGAACTATTTCCTGCGTTTGTTAAGTTTCGCAAAGTTACGGTTAAGTTTAATATAAAGGTTTCCCAATCTTCAGCCCTACTGCTGTTTCTAGATCGAACATGTAAAAAAGGAACCATTTGAGATTTCTAAAATGAATATCAATTCTGAAGTTTAAAAACAACGTTTTGAAGAATCTTTAATTTTTTTGAAATCATAACAACAGGAAACGCAGTGGTTTTAAAGTGGATCAACTTGATTCCAATCTCTCTTCCTTATATATTAAATCAAAAACTACTTTTCTTTTCGAAAATAGATCTCAGGAAAGCTGGATTACACAAATATAGAAACCGTAACGACATGTGGTCCTCATTTAGCTCCCATTTCTTTAAACTATTATCTGCGTTTGTTAAGTTTTGCAAAGTTAATGTTAAGTTTAATAAAAAGGTTTCCAACTCTTCAGCTCTATTGATGTTTCTAGGTTGAACAAGTATTTTAGGAACCATTAGGGGTTTCTGAAGTGAATATCAACACTGAAGTTTCAAACAAACGGAATAAAGAAACTTTAATTTTTCAAAATCATAATAACAGGAAAAGCAGTTTTTTTAAAGTGGATCAACTTGAGTCCAATCTCTCTTGCTTATATATTAAATCAGAAATTATTATTCCTGCGTAAAATAGATCTCTGTAGAACTGGATTACACAAATATAGAAACGGTAACGACATATGGTCCTCAGTTAGCTTTCATTTCTTCAAAGTCTTTCAGAATCAGGTTGATATTCCCTTTAATTCGAACTAATTCTATTTTCCTACATAAGTACTGCTTCAAAACCCTGTCAGTCGAACTGGAATTTTTGGGTAATTTTAGGTACACGTTTCCGAAACAGGGCTCTATACATATTTAAGGTGACAAAACAAACATTTATGGAAGTAATTCCTGCCGTTTATTAAGTTTCGCAAAGTTACTGTTAAGTTTAATATAAAAGTTTCCCACTCTTCAGCCCTACTGATGTTTCTAGATAAAACAAGTAATTTAGGAACCATTTGGCATTTCTGTAGTGAAAATCAATACTGAAGTTTCAGAAAAAGGTTTTAAAGAATCTTTAATTTCTTTGAATCATAACAACAGGAAACGCAGTGGTTTTAGAGTGAATCAACTTGAATTCAATCTCTCTTCCTTATATATTACATCAAAAAATAGTATTTCTGCATAAATTAGACCTCTGGAAAACTGGATTACACAAATTTAGAAACGCTAACGACAAATGGTCTTCATGTGGCTTCCATTGCTTTAAAGTCTTTCAGAATCAGATTGATATTCTTTTTAATTCGAACCAATTCCATTTCCCGCCATAAGCACTGCTTTAAAACCTTGTCCGTTGAACTGAGTTATTTTTTGTTGTTCTTAGGGTACATGTTTCCAAAACAGGGCTCTCTACAATTTAAAGGGGACAAAACAAACATTTATTGAATATTTCCTGCCGTTTATTAATTTCCGCAAAGTTACGGTTAACTTTAATATAAAAGTTTCACACTCTTCAGACCTACTGATGTTTCTAGATGGAACAAGTAATTTAGGAATTATTCGGGGTTTCTGAATCGAAAATCAAAACTGAAGTTTCAGAAAAACAGTTTAAAGAAACTTCAATTTCTTTGAATCATAACAACAGGAAACGCAGTGGTTTTAAAGTGGATCAACTTGAATTCAATCTCTCTTCCTCATATATTAGATCAAAAACTACTATTCCGGCTTAAAATAGACCTCTGGAAAACTGGATTACACAAATGTAGAAACGCTAACGACAAATGGTCCTCATTTGGCTTCCATTGCTTTTAGTTTAATAAAAAGGTTTCCAAATCTTCAGCTCTATTGATGTTTCTAGGTTGAACAAGTATTTTAGGAACCATTAGGGGTTTCTGAAGTGAATATCAACACTGAAGTTTCAAACAAACGGAATAAAGAAACTTTAATTTTTCAAAATCATAATAACAGGAAAAGCAGTTTTTTTAAAGTGGATCAACTTGAGTCCAATCTCTCTTGCTTATATATTAAATCAGAAATTATTATTCCTGCGTAAAATAGATCTCTGTAGAACTGGATTACACAAATATAGAAACGGTAACGACATATGGTCCTCAGTTAGCTTTCATTTCTTCAAAGTCTTTCAGAATCAGGTTGATATTCCCTTTAATTCGAACTAATTCCATTTTCCAACATAAGTACTGCTTCAAAATCCTGTCAGTCGAACTGGAATTTTTGGGAAATTTTAGGTACACGTTTCCGAAACAGGGCTCTATACATATTTAAGGTGACAAAACAACAATTTATGGAAGTAATTCCTGCCGTTTATTAAGTTTCGCAAAGTTACTGTTAAGTTTAATATAAAAGTTTCCCACTCTTCAGCCCTACTGATGTTTCTAGATTAAACAAGTAATTTAGGAACCATTTGGCATTTCTTTAGTGAAAATCAATACTGAAGTTTCAGAAAAAGGTTTTAAAGAATCTTTAATTTCTTTGAATCATAACAACAGGAAACGCACTGGTTTTAGAGTGAATCAACTTGAATTCAATCTCCCTTCCTTATATATTACATCAAAAAATAGTATTTCTGCATAAATTAGACCTCTGGAAAACTGGATTACACAAATTTAGAAACGTTAACGACAAATGGTCTTCATGTGGCTTCCATTGCTTTAAAGTCTTTCAGAATCAGATTGATATTCTTTTTAATTCGAACCAATTCCATTTCCCGCCATAAGCACTGCTTTAAAACCTTGTCCGTTGAACTGAGTTATTTTTTGTTATTCTTAGGGTACATGTTTCCAAAACAGGGCTCTCTACAAATTAAAGGGGACAAAACAAACATTTATTGAATATTTCCTGCCGTTTATTAATTTCCGCAAAGTTACGGTTAACTTTAATATAAAAGTTTCACACTCTTCAGACCTACTGATGTTTCTAGATGGAACAAGTAATTTAGGAATTATTCGGGGTTTCTGAATCGAAAATCAAAACTGAAGTTTCAGAAAAACAGTTTAAAGAAACTTCAATTTCTTTGAATCATAACAACAGGAAACGCAGTGGTTTTAAAGTGGATCAACTTGAATTCAATCTCTCTTCCTCATATATTAGATCAAAAACTACTATTCCGGCTTAAAATAGACCTCTGGAAAACTGGATTACACAAATGTAGAAACGCTAACGACAAATGGTCCTCATTTGGCTTCCATTGCTTTAAAGTATTTCAGAATCAGATTGATATTCTTTTTAATTCGAACCAATTCCATTTCCCGCCATAAGCTCTGCTTTAAAACCTTGTCCGTTGAACTGAGTTATTTTTTGTTATTCTTAGGGTACTTGTTTCCAAAACAGGGCTCTCTACAATTTAAAGGGGACAAAAACAAACATTTTTGGAAGTATTTCCTGCCGTTTATTAAGTTTCGCAAAGTTACTGTTAAGTTTAATATAAAAGTTTCCCACTCTTCAGCCCTACTGATGTTTCTAGATTAAACAAGTAATTTAGGAACCATTCAGTGTTTCTGAAGTAAAAATCAATACTGAAGTTTCAGAGAAACGTTTTAAAGAAACTTTAATTTCTTTGAATCTTAACAACAGGAAACGCAGTGGTTTTAAAGTGGATCAACTTGAAATCAGTCTCTCTTCCTAATATATTAAATCAAAAACTAGTATTCCTTCTTAATTTAGACCTCTGGAAAACTGAATTACACAAATATAGAAACGGTAACGACATATGGTGCTCACTTAACTTCCATTTCTTTAAAGTCTTTTAGAATCAGATTGATATTCTTTTTAATTCGAACCAATTCCATTTTACTCCATCAGCACTGCTTCAAAACCCTGTCCGTTGAACTGAGTTTGTTTGTTGTTTATAGGTCCAGGTTTCCGAAAAAGGGCTCTCTACAAATTATAGAGGACAAAATAAGCATTTATGAAACTATTTCCTGTCGTTTATTAAGTTTCGCAAAAAGTTACGGTTAAGTTTAAAATTAAGGTTTCCCACTCATCATCCCTTTGGATACTCTTGGAGCAAACAAGTAATTTAGGAGCCATTTGGAGTTTATGAAGTAAATATCAATACTGAACTTTCAGAAAAACTGTATAAAGAGTCTTTAATTTCTTCAAATGATAACAACAGGAAACGTAGTGGTTTTAAAGTGGATCAACTTGATTCCAAACTCTCTTCCTTATGTATTAAATCAAAAATTTTTATTTCTGCATAAAATAGATCTCTGGAAAACTGAATTACACTAATAAAGAAGCGGTAACGACGTATGCTCCTCATGTAGTTTCCATTTTTTTAAAGTCTTTCAGATTCAGGTTGATAGAGGTACAATTAGTTGTTTTGTTGATAAGTAGGCAAGTGCTTAGCAGAATTCTACCAACATGGACTCATTGTGTTGGTATTGTATAGTCGGACCCTTCCAATAATTTTATTACCCTAATTCGGCTTGGTAAAAAGGTTACTGTTTGGTAAATTTGAAAAAAAAATCAACTTTTTAGGTGATTTTGGAGTTCCCCAATAATGGATACCCCAAAATACCATAGTATCGCTACATATATAGGTTTGTTGGATTTTGCTGATAGTTGGGAGTATCCCCATATATACTGTCTGTATGGTTTTATTAAGTTGAATGTGTCAGTTTCTGCTCTGTAAGCACCGAACCTCGATTATCGGCCATTTTTCGGCTAATTCGGCGGTGACATTAAGTTGGAGTTTTTTTGTGTCAAGATTAGGTAGTATAGTGTTTTGGATTGCTCAGTAGATGGAGAGTATCCTTATTCACATATTGTACCATTTATTTACAGGTTATGATGGTGTATTTTAGCGAAACCTGAAATTTGGTAGTCAAGTTAGGTCATTTGACAAAATGAATGACTGAATGGTGTTTTTTTTTTGCAATTGAACAAGTTTTTGGGCGTGCTTTTTGTATTTTCTGGGCAGTATTTAAGTTCTTGAAGCTATTTGTATCAATAAATGGGGTCAACTCAATATTTTTTCTTTTTTCACGATTTCATCTTTTTCTGTGGATGTTGTTTAATGTCAGAACACACAAAACATCATAACTTTCATGGTGAGGTGGGAATTTTTTTCACCCAGAACGTCGAAGTGGACCAGAATCACACCCACAAATACGCCGGCAACTCTGTTTCACGTTGTTTTACGTTTTGTTTTCCATTTTGTTTGCACTGAACCCCTCTTGCTTGCAGTGTTTAAATGGTTTCTCAAATCGTCCTAATAAAAAGTTATTATTGTTTGAATTCGAAAAAAAGTTCAATTTTCGGACTATCTTGAGTGACCCGAATTTCGGTACATTAAAACACCAGAGTTACCTAACAAATGTTAGTGTTTTAGAATCTCCAGGTAGTGGGGAGTATCTCCAAATATGTTTTATATGGTGTTTTATGTAGTTCAGACGTTGAACTTTGACTCTGAACAGCGGTCACCTCGCTTTTTGGGCATTTGGCAAGGTACCTACTTTTTCCTATAACTTCTGTTAGGGTGCACCGATTGGGCTCATTTTTTGATATGATGCGTATCTCAAGCAGTGCTGCAAACCGTGTCAAGAACGTTTATTTTTGTTCCCCCGTTTCAGAGAAATTGGCCAGCAAACTTGCCCTCGGTTTTAGCCCCAGAAGCAGCTGACACCATCCGGCACTAGTTTTGAAGCTTTGAATTTTGTAACTTCAGGTTACAAAGTTAGTGTTTTGAATAGCTCGTCTAACGTAGATTCTGAATATGTATACTTTATATAGCTTTTTCTGAGGTTTAGATGTCCAATTTTAGCTCTGAAGGTGGTGTCACTCTTCTCTATGGTCATTTGGTACGGTACCTTATAACTGCTATAACTCCTTGAAAAATGTACCGATTGGGCTCATTTCTTAATATGATGCGTATCTCAAGCCGTGCTAAGGACGTTTGTTTTTGTTTGGCCGCATTAGAGAAATTGGTCAGTAAACTTGCCCTCGGTTTTAGCCCCAGAAGGGGTTGACACCATCCGGTTGACACCATTGACATCTTGAAGCCTTGAACTATGTTGCAGAAATTAGAGTTTTGAAATCCTGAGTTAGTGGGGAATCTTCCCATATATATTTTGTATGTAGTTTTACGTAGTTCAGGTGGTGAATTTTTGCGAAACGTTACTCGTACTTGGCCTAATTTTTCATTTGGTACGGTACATTTATGTTGGAATATCTCCTCGTAGAGGGAACCGATTTTTGATCTGTTTTTTTATTTGAACTCAGCGTGAGCCGTACTTAGATCCCTGTAAATGGCATTTTGTTTTCTTCGGCCATTTTCGAGAAATTGGCCAGGACACATACCCCCATTTTGATCAATTCGTGTCCGGTACCTTTCGTGTATCTACTTGTGAAATGCTGAAAGTTATTGTTTTAACTGCACGAATAGGTGTGCTGAACTCCATTTGTAACGGGGAATCTCTCCATATATATTTTGTATAGGGTTTTCCGAGATCTAGGGGGTCAATTTTCACTCTGCAAGTGACCCCCCCCCCAACCCCCGTGAATTTATGCCCAAAATCATGTAATTTCCTTGAGAAAGTGGACAAATTGTTGTTTTGGGGTACCAGTATAAGCACTGTAGACCCCATGTATTGTGGGGAAACTCTACTCCAATTTTCAGCCATATTGGTTGAGGGGTTGATCTTCTCTCTCCTTTTTACTTATGTATACTATAATTCTAAGGTGAGGGCGTTTCGCCCCATGGGTTGCACCTCCCCCCCTGTCCCGTTGAGACGCCGGTTAGTCGGCTACCCCCACCTCTGGGCTTTGGTGCACCTCATGATGGGGACGTACGTGCGGTGCGGGCGTGTTTTGCGGGCGTCTTTCGTTGCGTTTCGGTGTTTCTGTGTTTCTCTGTGTTTATGTTTCTTTTCATGTTAGACCAAATGCTCTCTTTTTCAGAGCATTTGATTGTTTGTTTGGCTCGACAACAGCTGTCTTCAACCCTCAAACGGTGAATTCGCACGTTGTGCTCTCTTTGCTTTTCAGCACTCACAGTGATGGCCTGAGCTTTTTTATTGCGCTTGCTCTGAGCCTCCTGTGATGAAGCGCTGCAATTGTTTGAGTCATGTTAGCACTCATCGAGTGCCTCGTTCTTTTGGTCGCAGTGCTGCGGTGCAGCGCTCTTTTTTGGGCAACACAGTGACGGCTTGAGCAATGCGTGTCTCTGTTTTTTCTTTTGCTCAAGACCGCCTGTGACCAAGCCCGGCAATTATTTAGGTCGTGTGTGTCAGCACTCACCGAGTGCTCTTCAGTCTCCTGTGGTGAGGCGAAGCAATTATTTGAGTCCGGTGTGCACCCACTGAGTGGTTTTTTTTCTGCGCTATACAGAGCTAATTTTCGATCTAGGTGGTCTGAGAAGAAGGAACTGAACACGTTGTCAGATTTCAAGCTGAAAATACTATCTTTATACAGTTCAACAAAAAGTGTTTTCCAATATAGTGAAGGACTTATTCAAATCAATTGAGGGCCTAAGTAGGAGTGGAAAAGTCCAAATAGGCTCTAAAGCAGAAAGAATTATCGTTTTAGGTGGTCTGAGATAGAAGTACTTAACACGTTGTCAGATTTCAAGCTCAAAATTTTATCTTTAAGCAGTTTAACAAAAAGTGTTTTTCAATATAGTGAAGGACTTATTCAAATCAATTGAGGGCCCTAGTAGGAGTGGGAAAGTACAAATAGGTTCTAAAGCAGAAGGAAATATTGTTCCAGGTGGTCTGAGATGAAAGTACCTAGCACGTTGTCAGATTTCAAGCTCAAAACACTATCTTTATACAGTTTAACAAAAAGTGTTTTTCAATATAGTGAAGGACTTTTTCAAATCAATTGAGGGCCTAAGTAGGAAGGGGAAAGTCCAAATAGGTCCTAAGGGAGAAGGAATTATTGTTCTAGGTGGTCTGAGATAGAAGTACTTAGCACCTTGTCAGATATCGCACTCAAATTACTAAAATACTACCTTTAAACAGTTTAACAAAAAGTGTTTTTCAATATAGCGAAGGACTTATTCAAATCAATTGAGGGCCTAAGTAGGAGTGGGAAAATCCAAGTAGGTTCTAAAGCAAAAGGAATTATCGTTCTAGGTTGTCTGAGATAGAAGTACTTAACACGTTGTCAGATTTCAAGCTCAAAACTTTATCTTATATAGTTTAACAAAAAGTGTTTTTCAATATAGTGAAGGTCTTATTCAAATCGATTGAGGGCCTAAGTAGGAGTGGGAAAGTCCAAATAGGTTCTAACGCAGGAGGAATTATTGTTCTAGGTGGTCTGAGATAGAAGTACTTAACACGTTGTCAGATTTCAATCTCAAAATTTTATCTTTATAGAGCTTAACAGAAAGTGTTTTTCAATATAGTGAAGGACTTATTCAAATCAATTGAGGGCCTAAGTAGGAGTGGGAAATTCCAAATAGGTTCTAGAGCAGAAGGAATTATCGTTCTAGGTGGTCTGAGATAGAAGTACTTAACACGTTGTCAGATTTCAAGCTCAAAATTTTATCTTTATACAGTTTAACAAAAAGTGTTTTTCAATATACTGAAGGACTTATTCAAATCAATTGAGGGCCTAAGTAGGAATGGGAAAGTCCAAATAGGTTCTAGAGCAGAAGGAAATATCGTTCTAGGTGTTCTGAGATAGAAGTACTTAACACGTTGTCAGATTTCAAGCTCAAACTTTAATCTTCAAAGAGTTTAAAAGAAAATGTTTTTTCAATACAGTGAAGGACTTATTCAAACCAATTGAGGGCCTAAGTATGAGTGGAAAGTCCAAGTGGGTTCTAGAGCAGAAGGAATTATCGTTCTAGGTGGTCTGAGATAGAAGTACTCAACACGTTGTCAGATTTCAATCTCAAAATACTATCTTTATACAGTTTAACAAAAAGTGTTTTTCAATATAGTGAAGGACTTATTCAAATCAATTGAGGGCCTAAGTAGGAGTGGGAAAGTCCAACTAGGTTCTAAAGCAGAAGGAATTATTGTTCTAGGTGGTCTGAGATAGAAGTACTTAACACGTTGTCAGATTTCAAGCTCAAAATTTTATCTTTATACAGTTTAACAAAAAGTGTTTTTCAATATAGTGAGGGATTTATTCAAATCACTTGAAGGCCTAAGTAGGAGTGGGAAAGTCCAAATAGGTTCTAGAGCAGAAGGGTTTATCGTTCTAGGTAATCTGAGATAGAAGTACTTAACACGTTGTCAGATTTCAAGCTCAAAATTTTATCTTTATAGATTTTAACAGAAAGTGTTTTTCAATATAGTGAAGGACTTATTCAAATCAATTCAGGGCCTAAGTAGGAGTGGGAAAGTCCAAATAGGTTCTAGAGCAGAAAGAATTATCGTTCTAGGTGTTCTGAGATAGAAGTAACAACACGTTGTCAGATTTCAAGCTCAAAATATTATCTTTATACAGTTTAACAAAAAGTGTTCTTCAATATAGTGAAGGACTTATTCAAATCAATTGAGGGCCTAAGTAGGAGTGGGAAAGTCCAAATAGGTTCTAGAGCAGAAAGATTTATTGTTCTAGGTGGTCTGAGTTAGAAGTACTTAACACGTTGTCAGATTTCAAGCTCAAAATACTATCTTTATACAGTTCAACAAAAAGTGTTCTTCAATATAGTGAAGGACTTATTCAAATCAATTGAGGGCCTAAGTAGGAGTGGGAAAGTCCAAATAGGTTCTAGAGCAGAAAGATTTATTGTTCTAGGTGGTCTGAGTTAGAAGTACTTAACACGTTGTCAGATTTCAAGCTCAAAATACTATCTTTATACAGTTCAACAAAAAGTGTTTTTCAATATAGTGTAGGACTTATTCAAATCAATTGAGGACTTGAGTAGGAGTGGGAAAGTCCAAATAAGTTCTAAGGCAGAAGGAATTATCGTTCTAAGTGGTCTGCGATAGAAATACTTAACACGTTGTCAGATTTCAAGCTCAAAATTTTATCTTTATACAGTTTAACAAAAAGTGTTCTTCAATATAGTGAAGGACTTATTCAAATCAATTGAGGGCCTAAGTAGGAGTGGGAAAGTCCAAATAGGTTCTAGAGCAGAAAGATTTATTGTTCTAGGTGGTCTGAGTTAGAAGTACTTAACACGTTGTCAGATTTCAAGCTCAAAATACTATCTTTATACAGTTCAACAAAAAGTGTTCTTCAATATTGTGAAGGACTTATTCAAATCAATTGAGGGCCTAAGTAGGAGTGGGAAAGTCCAAATAGGTTCTAGAGCAGAAAGATTTATTGTTCTAGGTGGTCTGAGTTAGAAGTACTTAACACGTTGTCAGATTTCAAGCTCAAAATACTATCTTTATACAGTTCAACAAAAAGTGTTTTTCAATATAGTGTAGGACTTATTCAAATCAATTGAGGACTTGAGTAGGAGTGGGAAAGTCCAAATAGGTTCTAGAGCAGAAAGATTTATTGTTCTAGGTGGTCTGAGTTAGAAGTACTTAACACGTTGTCAGATTTCAAGCTCAAAATACTATCTTTATACAGTTCAACAAAAAGTGTTCTTCAATATAGTGAAGGACTTATTCAAATCAATTGAGGGCCTAAGTAGGAGTGGGAAAGTCCAAATAGGTTCTAGAGCAGAAAGATTTATTGTTCTAAGTGGTCTGAGTTAGAAGTACTTAACACGTTGTCAGATTTCAAGCTCAAAATACTATCTTTATACAGTTCAACAAAAAGTGTTCTTCAATATTGTGAAGGACTTATTCAAATCAATTGAGGGCCTAAGTAGGAGTGGGAAAGTCCAAATAGGTTCTAGAGCAGAAAGATTTATTGTTCTAGGTGGTCTGAGTTAGAAGTACTTAACACGTTGTCAGATTTCAAGCTCAAAATACTATCTTTATACAGTTCAACAAAAAGTGTTCTTCAATATTGTGAAGGACTTATTCAAATCAATTGAGGGCCTAAGTAGGAGTGGGAAAGTCCAAATAGGTTCTAGAGCAGAAAGATTTATTGTTCTAGGTGGTCTGAGTTAGAAGTACTTAACACGTTGTCAGATTTCAAGCTCAAAATACTATCTTTATACAGTTCAACAAAAAGTGTTCTTCAATATTGTGAAGGACTTATTCAAATCAATTGAGGGCCTAAGTAGGAGTGGGAAAGTCCAAATAAGTTCTAAGGCAGAAGGAATTATCGTTCTAAGTGGTCTGCGATAGAAATACTTAACACGTTGTCAGATTTCAAGCTCAAAATTTTATCTTTATACAGTTTAACAAAAAGTGTTCTTCAATATAGTGAAGGACTTATTCAAATCAATTGAGGGCCTAAGTAGGAGTGGGAAAGTCCAAATAGGTTCTAGAGCAGAAAGATTTATTGTTCTAGGTGGTCTGAGTTAGAAGTACTTAACACGTTGTCAGATTTCAAGCTCAAAATACTATCTTTATACAGTTCAACAAAAAGTGTTCTTCAATATTGTGAAGGACTTATTCAAATCAATTGAGGGCCTAAGTAGGAGTGGGAAAGTCCAAATAGGTTCTAGAGCAGAAAGATTTATTGTTCTAGGTGGTCTGAGTTAGAAGTACTTAACACGTTGTCAGATTTCAAGCTCAAAATACTATCTTTATACAGTTCAACAAAAAGTGTTTTTCAATATAGTGTAGGACTTATTCAAATCAATTGAGGACTTGAGTAGGAGTGGGAAAGTCCAAATAGGTTCTAGAGCAGAAAGATTTATTGTTCTAGGTGGTCTGAGTTAGAAGTACTTAACACGTTGTCAGATTTCAAGCTCAAAATACTATCTTTATACAGTTCAACAAAAAGTGTTCTTCAATATAGTGAAGGACTTATTCAAATCAATTGAGGGCCTAAGTAGGAGTGGGAAAGTCCAAATAGGTTCTAGAGCAGAAAGATTTATTGTTCTAAGTGGTCTGAGTTAGAAGTACTTAACACGTTGTCAGATTTCAAGCTCAAAATACTATCTTTATACAGTTCAACAAAAAGTGTTCTTCAATATAGTGTAGGACTTATTCAAATCAATTGAGGACTTGATTAGGAGTGGGAAAATCCAAATAGGTTCTAAAGCGGAAGGAATTATCATTCTAGGTGGTCTCAGATAGAGGTACTCAACACGTTGTCAGATTTCAAGCTCATAATACTATCTTTATCAGTTTAACAAAAAGTGTTTTTCAATATAGTGAAGGACTTATCCAAATCAATTGAGGGCCTAAGTAGGAGTGGCAAAGTCCAACTAGGTTCTAAAGCAGAAGGAATTATCGTTATAGGTTATCTGAGATAGAAGTACTTAACACGTTGTCAGATTTAAAGCTCAAAATACTATATTTATGCAGTTTATCAAAAACTGTTTTTCAATATAGTGAAGGACTCATTCAAATCAATTGAGGGCCTAAGTAGGAGTGGGAAAGTCCAAATAAGTTCTAAGGCAGAAGGAATTATCGTTCTAAGTGGTCTGCGATAGAATTACTTAACACGTTGTCAGATTTCAAGCTCAAAATTTTATCTTTATACAGTTTAACAAAAAGTGTTCTTCAATATAGTGAAGGACTTATTCAAATCAATTGAGGGCCTAAGTAGGAGTGGGAAAGTCCAAATAGGTTCTAGAGCAGAAAGATTTATTGTTCTAGGTGGTCTGAGTTAGAAGTACTTAACACGTTGTCAGATTTCAAGCTCAAAATACTATCTTTATACAGTTCAACAAAAAGTGTTCTTCAATATAGTGAAGGACTTATTCAAATCAATTGAGGGCCTAAGTAGGAGTGGGAAAGTCCAAATAGGTTCTAGAGCAGAAAGATTTATTGTTCTAGGTGGTCTGAGTTAGAAGTACTTAACACGTTGTCAGATTTCAAGCTCAAAATACTATCTTTATACAGTTCAACAAAAAGTGTTTTTCAATATAGTGTAGGACTTATTCAAATCAATTGAGGACTTGAGTAGGAGTGGGAAAATCCAAATAGGTTCTAAAGCGGAAGGAATTATCATTCTAGGTGGTTTCAGATAGAGGTACTCAACACGTTGTCAGATTTCAAGCTCATAATACTATCTTTATCAGTTTAACAAAAAGTGTTTTTCAATATAGTGAAGGACTTATTCAAATCAATTGAGGGCCTAAGTAGGAGTGGCAAAGTCCAACTAGGTTCTAAAGCAGAAGGAATTATCGTTATAGGTGATCTGAGATAGAAGTACTTAACACGTTGTCAGATTTAAAGCTCAAAATACTATATTTATACAGTTTATCAAAAACTGTTTTTCAATATATTGAAGGACTCATTCAAATCAATTGAGGGCCTAAGTAGGAGTGGGAAAGACCAAATTAGTTCTAAGGCAGAAGGAATTATCGTTCTAGGTGGTCTGAGATAGAAGTACTTAACACGTTGTCAGATTTCAAGCTCAAAATACTATCTTTATACAGTTTAACAAAAAGTGTTTTTCAATATAGTGAAGGACTTATTCAAATCAATTGAGGGCCTAAGTAGGAGTGGCAAAGTCCAACTAGGTTCTAAAGCAGAAGGAATTATCGTTATAGGTGATCTGAGATAGAAGTACTTAACACGTTGTCAGATTTAAAGCTCAAAATACTATATTTATACAGTTTATCAAAAACTGTTTTTCAATATATTGAAGGACTCATTCAAATCAATTGAGGGCCTAAGTAGGAGTGGGAAAGACCAAATTAGTTCTAAGGCAGAAGGAATTATCGTTCTAGGTGGTCTGCGATAGAATTACTTAACACGTTGTCAGATTTCAAGCTCAAAATTTTATATTTATACAGTTTAACAGAAAGCGTTTTTCAATATAGTGAAGGATTTGTTCAAGTCAACGGAGGGCCTAAGTAGGAGTGGGAAAGTCCAAATAAGTTCTAGAGCAGAAACAATTATCGTTCTAGGTGGTCTGAGATAGAAGTACTTAACACGTTGTCAGATTTCAAGCTCAAAAAACTATCTTTATACAGTTTAACAAAAAGTGTTCTTCAATATAGTGAAGGACTTATTCAAATCAATTGAGGGCCTAAGTAGGAGTGGGAAAGTCCAAATAGGTTCTAGAGCAGAAGGAAATATCGTTCTAGGTGTTCTGAGATAGAAGTACTTAACACGTTGTCAGATTTCAAGCTCAAACTTTAATCTTCAAAGAGTTTAAAAGAAAGTGTTTTTTCAATACAGTGAAGGACTTATTCAAACCAATTGAGGGCCTAAGTAGGAGTGGAAAGTCCAAGTGGGTTCTAGAGCAGAAGGAATTATCGTTCTAGGTGGTCTGAGATAGAAGTACTCAACACGTTGTCAGATTTCAATCTCAAAATACTATCTTTATACAGTTTAACAAAAAGTGTTTTTCAATATAGTGAAGGACTTATTCAAATCAATTGAGGGCCTAAGTAGGAGTGGGAAAGTTCAACTAGGTTCTAAAGCAGAAGGAATTATTGTTCTAGGTGGTCTGAGATAGAAGTACTTAACACGTTGTCAGATTTCAAGCTCAAAATTTTATCTTTATACAGTTTAACAAAAAGTGTTTTTCAATATAGTGAGGGATTTATTCAAATCACTTGAAGGCCTAAGTAGGAGTGGGAAAGTCCAAATAGGTTCTGGAGCAGAAGGGTTTATCGTTCTAGGTAATCTGAGATAGAAGTACTTAACACGTTGTCAGATTTCAAGCTCAAAATTTTATCTTTATAGATTTTAACAGAAAGTGTTTTTCAATATAGTGAAGGACTTAATCAAATCAATTCAGGGCCTAAGTAGGAGTGGGAAAGTCCAAATAGGTTCTAGAGCAGAAAGAATTATCGTTCTAGGTGTTCTGAGATAGAAGTAACAACACGTTGTCAGATTTCAAGCTCAAAATATTATCTTTATACAGTTTAACAAAAAGTGTTCTTCAATATAGGGAAGGACTTATTCAAATCAATTGAGGGCCTAAGTAGGAGTGGGAAAGTCCAAATAGGTTCTAGAGCAGAAAGATTTATTGTTCTAGGTGGTCTGAGTTAGAAGTACTTAACACGTTGTCAGATTTCAAGCTCAAAATACTATCTTTATACAGTTCAACAAAAAGTGTTCTTCAATATAGTGAAGGACTTATTCAAATCAATTGAGGGCCTAAGTAGGAGTGGGAAAGTCCAAATAGGTTCTAGAGCAGAAAGATTTATTGTTCTAGGTGGTCTGAGTTAGAAGTACTTAACACGTTGTCAGATTTCAAGCTCAAAATACTATCTTTATACAGTTCAACAAAAAGTGTTTTTCAATATAGTGTAGGACTTATTCAAATCAATTGAGGACTTGAGTAGGAGTGGGAAAATCCAAATAGGTTCTAAAGCGGAAGGAATTATCATTCTAGGTGGTCTCAGATAGAGGTACTCAACACGTTGTCAGATTTCAAGCTCATAATACTATCTTTATCAGTTTAACAAAAAGTGTTTTTCAATATAGTGAAGGACTTATTCAAATCAATTGAGGGCCTAAGTAGGAGTGGCAAAGTCCAACTAGGTTCTAAAGCAGAAGGAATTATCGTTATAGGTGATCTGAGATAGAAGTACTTAACACGTTGTCAGATTTAAAGCTCAAAATACTATATTTATACAGTTTATCAAAAACTGTTTTTCAATATAGTGAAGGACTCATTCAAATCAATTGAGGGCCTAAGTAGGAGTGGGAAAGTCCAAATAAGTTCTAAGGCAGAAGGAAGTATCGTTCTAGGTGGTCTGCGATAGAATTACTTAACACGTTGTCAGATTTCAAGCTCAAAATTTTATCTTTATACAGTTTAACAAAAAGTGTTCTTCAATATAGTGAAGGACTTATTCTAATCAATTGAGGGCCTAAGTAGGAGTGGGAAAGTCCAAATAAGTTCTAGAGCAGAAAGATTTATTGTTCTAGGTGGTCTGAGTTAGAAGTACTTAACACGTTGTCAGATTTCAAGCTCAAAATACTATCTTTATACAGTTCAACAAAAAGTGTTCTTCAATATAGTGAAGGACTTATTCAAATCAATTGAGGGCCTAAGTAGGAGTGGGAAAGTCCAAATAGGTTCTAGAGCAGAAAGATTTATTGTTCTAGGTGGTCTGAGTTAGAAGTACTTAACACGTTGTCAGATTTCAAGCTCAAAATACTATCTTTATACAGTTCAACAAAAATTGTTTTTCAATATAGTGTAGGACTTATTCAAATCAATTGAGGACTTGAGTAGGAGTGGGAAAATCCAAATAGGTTCTAAAGCGGAAGGAATTATCATTCTAGGTGGTCTCAGATAGAGGTACTCAACACGTTGTCAGATTTCAAGCTCATAATACTATCTTTATCAGTTTAACAAAAAGTGTTTTTCAATATAGTGAAGGACTTATTCAAATCAATTGAGGGCCTAAGTAGGAGTGGCAAAGTCCAACTAGGTTCTAAAGCAGAAGGAATTATCGTTATAGGTGATCTGAGATAGAAGTACTTAACACGTTGTCAGATTTAAAGCTCAAAATACTATATTTATACAGTTTATCAAAAACTGTTTTTCAATATAGTGAAGGACTCATTCAAATCAATTGAGGGCCTAAGTAGGAGTGGGAAAGTCCAAAATAGTTCTAAGGCAGAAGGAATTATCGTTCTAGGTGGTCTGCGATAGAATTACTTTACACGTTGTCAGATTTCAAGCTCAAAATTTTATATTTATACAGTTTAACAGAAAGCGTTTTTCAATATAGTGAAGGATTTATTCAAGTCAACGGAGGGCCTAAGTAGGAGTGGGAAAGTCCAAATAAGTTCTAGAGCAGAAACAATTATCGTTCTAGGTGGTCTGAGATAGAAGTACTTAACACGTTGTCAGATTTCAAGCTCAAAAAACTATCTTTATACAGTTTAACAAAAAGTGTTCTTCAATATAGTGAAGGACTTATTCAAATCAATTGAGGGCCTAAGTAGGAGTGGGAAAGTCCAAATAGGTTCTAGAGCAGAAGGAATTATTGTTCTAGGTGGTCTGAGTTAGAAGTACTTAACACGTTGTCAGATTTCAAGCTCAAAATTTTGTCTTTATACAGTTTAACAAAAAGCGTTTTTCAATATAGTGAAGGATTTATTCAAGTCAACGGAGGGTCTAAGTAGGAGTGGGAAAGTCCAAATAAGTTCTAGAGCAGAAACAATTATCGTTCTAGGTGGTCTGAGATAGAAGTACTTAACACGTTGTCAGATTTCAAGCTCAAAAAACTATCTTTATACAGTTTAACAAAAAGTGTTTTTCAATATAGTGAAGGACTTATTCAAATCAATTGAGGGCTCGAGTAGGAGTGGGAAAGTCCAAATAGGTTCTAAAGCGGAAGGAATTATCATTCTAGGTGGTCTCAGATAGAAGTACTTAACACGTTGTCAGATTTCAAGCTCAAAATACTATCTTTATCAGTTTAACAAAAAGTGTTTTTCAATATAGTGAAGGACTTATTCAAATCAATTGAGGGCCTAAGTAGGAGTGGCAAAGTCCAACTAGGTTCTAAAGCAGAAGGAATTATCGTTCTAGGTGGTCTGAGATAGAAGTGCTTAACACGTTGTCAGATTTCAAGCTCAAAATTTTGTCTTTATGCAGTTTAACAAAAAGTGTTTTTCAATATAGTGAAGGACTTATTCAAATCAATTGAGGGCCTAAGTAGGAGTGGGAAAGTCCAAATAGGTTCTAAGGCAGAAGGAATTATTGTTCTAGGTGGTCTGAGATAGAAGTACTTAACACGTTGTCAGATTTCAAGCTCAAAATACTATCTTTATACAGTTTAACAAAAAGTGTTTTTCAATATAGTGATGGACTTATTTAAATCAATTGAGGGCCTAAGTAGGAGTGGGAAAGTCCAAATAGGTTCTAGAGCAGAAAGAATTATCGTTCTAGGTGTTCTGAGATAGAAGTACTTAACACGTTGTCAGATTTCAAGCTCAAAATACTATCTTTATACAGTTTAACAAAAAGTGTTTTTCAATATAGTGAAGGACTTATTCAAATCACTTGAGGGCCTAAGTAGGAGTGGGAAAGTCCAACTAGGTTCTAGAGCAGAAGGAATTATTGTTCTAGGTGGTCTGAGTAAGAAGTACTTAACACGTTGTCAGATTTCAAGATCAAAATACTATCTTTATACAGTTCAACAAAAAAAGTGTTTCAATATAGTGAAGGACTTATTCAAATCCATTGAGGGCCTAAGTAGTATTGGCAAAGTCCAACTAGGTTCAAAAGCAGAAGGAATTATCGTTCTAGATGGCCTGAGATAGAAGTACTTAACACGTTGTCAGATTTCAAGCTCAAAATACTATCTTTATACAGTTTAACAAAAAGTGTTTTTCAGTATAGTGAAGGACTTATTCAAATCAATTGAGGGCCGAAGTAGGAGTTGGAAAGTCCAGCTAGGTTCTAGAGCAGAAGGAATTATTGTTCTAGGTGGTCTGAGATAGAAGTACTTAACAAGTTGTCAGATTTCAAGCTCAAAATACTATCTTTATACAGTTTAACAAAAAGTGTTTTTCAATATAGTGAAGGACTTATTCAAATCAATTGAGGGCCTAAGTAGGAGTGGGAAAGTCCAACTAGGTTCTAGAGCAGAAGGAATTATTGTTCTAGGTGGTCTGAGTAAGAAGTACTTAACACGTTGTCAGATTTCAAGATCAAAATACTATCTTTATACAGTTCAACAAAAAAAGTGTTTCAATATAGTGAAGGACTTATTCAAATCCATTGAGGGCCTAAGTAGTATTGGCAAAGTCCAACTAGGTTCTAAAGCAGAAGGAATTATCGTTCTAGATGGTCTGAGATAGAAGTACTTAACACGTTGTCAGATTTCAAGCTCAAAATACTATCTTTATACAGTTTAACAAAAAGTGTTTTTCAGTATAGTGAAGGACTTATTCAAATCAATTGAGGGCCGAAGTAGGAGTTGGAAAGTCCAGCTAGGTTCTAGAGCAGAAGGAATTATTGTTCTAGGTGGTCTGAGATAGAAGTACTTAACACGTTGTCAGATTTCAAGCTCAAAATACTATCTTTATACAGTTTAACAAAAAGTGTTTTTCAGTATAGTGAAGGACTTATTCAAATCAATTGAGGGCCTAAGTAGGAGTGGGAAAATCCAAATAGGTTCTAAGGCAGAAGGAATTATCGTTCTAGGTGGTCTGAGATAGAAGTACTTAACACGTTGTCAGATTTCAAGCTCAAAATACTATCTTTATACAGTTTAACAAAAAGTGTTTTTCAATATAGTGATGGACTTATTTAAATCAATTGAGGGCTTAAGTAGGAGTGGAAGTGTCCAAATAGGTTCTAAGGCAGAAGGAATTATCGTTCTAGGTGGTCTGAGATAGAAGTACTTAACACGTTGTCAGATTTCAAGCTCAAAATTCTGTCTTTATACAGTTTAACAAAGAGTGTTTTTCAATATAGTGAAGGAATTATTCAAATCAATTGAGGGCCTAAGTAGGAGTGGGAAAGTCCAAACAGGTTCTAAGGCAGAAAGAACTATCGTTCTAGGTGGTCTGAGATAGAAGTACTTAACACGTCAGATTTCAAGCTCAAAATTCTGTCTTTATACAGTTTAACAAAGAGTGTTTTTCAATATAGTGAAGGACTTATTCAAATCAATTGAGGGCCTAAGTAGGAGTGGGAAAGTCCAAATAGGTTCTAAGGCAAAAGAAATTATGTTCTAGGTGGTCTGAGATAGAAGTACTTAACACGTTGCCAGATTTCAAGCTCAAAATACTATCTTTATACAGTTTAACAAAAAGTGTTTTTCAATATAGTGAAGAACTTATTCAAATCAATTGAGGGCGTAAGCAGGAGTGGGAAAGTCCAAATAGGTTCTAAAGTAGAAGGAATTATCATTCTAGGTGGTCTGAGATAGAAGAACTTAACACGTTGTCAGATTTCAAGCTCAAAATACTATCTTTATACAATTTAACAAAAAGTGTTTTTCAATATGGTGAAGGACTTATTCAAATCAATTGAGGGCCTAAGTAGGAGTGGAAAAGTCCAAAAAAGTTCTAAAGCAGAAGGAATTATCGTTCTAGGTGGTCTGAGATAGAAGTACTTAACACGTTGTCAGATTTCAAGCTCAAAATTTTATATTTATACAGTTTAACAAAGTGTTTAACAGTATAGTGAAGGACTTATTCAAATCAATTGAGGGCCGAAGCAGGAGTGGGAAAGTCCAAATAGGTTCTAAAGCAGAAGGAATTATCGTATCGTTATAGGTGGTCTGAGATAGAAGTACTTAACACGTTGTCAGATTTCAAGCTCAAAATACTATCTTTATACAGTTCAACAAAAAGTGTCTTTCAATACAGTGAAGGACTTATTCAAATCTATTGAGGGCCGAAGTAGGAGTGGGAAAGTCCAAATAGGTTCTAAGGCAAAAAAAATTATTGTTCTAGGTGGTCTGAGATAGAAGTACTTAACACGTTGCCAGATTTCAAGCTCAAAATACTATCTTTATACAGTTTAACAAAAAGTGTTTTTCAATATAGTGAAGAACTTATTCAAATCAATTGAGGGCGTAAGCAGGAGTAGGAAAGTCCAAATAGGTTCTAAAGTAGAAGGAATTATCATTCTAGGTGGTCTGAGATAGAAGAACTTAACACGTTGTCAGATTTCAAGCTCAAAAAACTATCTTTATACAATTTAACAAAAAGTGTTTTTCAATATGGTGAAGGACTTATTCAAATCAATTGAGGGCCTAAGTAGGAGTGGAAAAGTCCAAATAAGTTCTAAAGCAGAAGGAATCATCGTTCTAGGTGGTCTGAGATAGAAGTACTTAACACGTTGTCAGATTTCAAGCTCAAAATTTTATATTTATACAGTTTAACATAGTGTTTAACAGTATAGTGAAGGACTTATTCAAACCAATTGAGGGACGAAGCAGGAGTGGGAAAGTCCAAATAGGTTCTAAAGCAGAAGGAATTATCGTATCGTTATAGGTGGTCTGAGATAGAAGTACTTAACACGTTGTCAGATTTCAAGCTCAAAATACTATCTTTATACAGTTCAACAAAAAGTGTCTTTCAATATAGTGAAGGACTTATTCAAATTAATTGAGGGCCTAAGTAGGAGTGGAAAAGTCCAAATAAGTTCTAAAGCAGAAGGAATCATCGTTCTAGCTGGTCTGAGATAGAAGTACTTAACACGTTGTCAGATTTCAAGCTCAAAATTTTATATTTATACAGTTTAACAAAGTGTTTAACAGTATAGTGAAGGACTTATTCAAATCAATTGAGGGCCGAAGTAGGAGTGGGAAAGTCCAAATAGGTTCTAAAGCAGAAGGAATTATCGTATCGTTATAGGTGGTCTGAGATAGAAGTACTTAACACGTTGTCAGATTTCAAGCTCAAAATACTATCTTTAAACAGTTCAACAAAAAGTGTCTTTCAATATAGTGAAGGACTTATTCAAATCTATTGAGGGCCGAAGTAGGAGTTGGAAAGTCCAACTAGGTTCTAAAGCAGAAGGCATTATTGCTCTAGGTGGCCTGAGATAGAAGTACTTAAAACGTTGTCAGATTTCAAGCACAAAATTTTGTCTTTTTACAGTTTAACAAAGTGTTTATCAGTATAGTGAAGGACTTATTCAAATCAATTGAGGGCCGAAGTAGGAGTTGGAAAGTCCAAATAAGTTCTAAAGCAGAAGGAATTATCGTTCTAGGTGGTCTGAGATAGAAGTACTTAACACGTTGTCAGATTTCAAGCTCAAAAATTTATATTTATACAGTTTAACAAAGTGTTTAACAGTATAGTGAAGGACTTATTCAAATCAATTGAGGGCCGAAGCAGGAGTGGGAAAGTCCAAATAGGTTCTAAAGCAGAAGGAATTATCGTATCGTTATAGGTGGTCTGAGATAGAAGTACTTAACACGTTGTCAGATTTCAAGCTCAAAATACTATCTTTATACAGTTCAACAAAAAGTGTCTTTCAATATAGTGAAGGACTTATTCAAATCAATTGAGGGCCGAAGTAGGAGTTGGAAAGTCCAAATAAGTTCTAAAGCAGAAGGAATTATTGTTCTAGGTGGTCTGAGATAGAAGTACTTAACACGTTGTCAGATTTCAAGCTCAAAATTTTATATTTATACAGTTTAACAAAGTGTTTAACAGTATAGTGAAGGACTTATTCAAATCAATTGAGGGCCGAAGCAGGAGTGGGAAAGTCCAAATAGGTTCTAAAGCAGAAGGAATTATCGTATCGTTATAGGTGGTCTGAGATAGAAGTACTTAACACGTTGTCAGATTTCAAGCTCAAAATACTATCTTTATACAGTTCAACAAAAAGTGTCTTTCAATATAGTGAAGGACTTATTCAAATCAATTGAGGGCCTAAGTAGGAGTGGAAAAGTCCAAATAAGTTCTAAAGCAGAAGGAATCATCGTTCTAGCTGGTCTGAGATAGAAGTACTTAACACGTTGTCAGATTTCAAGCTCAAAATTTTATATTTATACAGTTTAAAAAAGTGTTTAACAGTATAGTGAAGGACTTATTCAAATCAATTGAGGGCCGAAGTAGGAGTGGGAAAGTCCAAATAGGTTCTAAAGCAGAAGGAATTATCGTATCGTTATAGGTGGTCTGAGATAGAAGTACTTAACACGTTGTCAGATTTCAAGCTCAAAATACTATCTTTATACAGTTCAACAAAAAGTGTCTTTCAATATAGTGAAGGACTTATTCAAATCTATTGAGGGCCGAAGTAGGAGTTGGAAAGTCCAACTAGGTTCTAAAGCAGAAGGAATTATTGCTCTAGGTGGCCTGAGATAGAAGTACTTAACACGTTGTCAGATTTCAAGCACAAAATTTTGTCTTTTTACAGTTTAACAAAAAGTGTTTTTCAATATAAGGAAGGACTTATTCAAATCAATTGAGGGCCTAAGTAGGAGTGGGAAAGTCCAAATAGGTTCTAAGGCAGAAGGAATTATCGTTCTAGGTGGTCTGAGATAGAAGTACTTAACACGTTGTCAGATTTCAAGCTCAAATTACTATCTTTATACAGTTTAACAAAAAGTGTTTTTCAATATAGTGATGGACCTATTTAAATCGATTGAGGGCCTAAGTAGGAGTGGGAAAGTCCAAATAGGTTCTAAGGCAGAAGGAATTATCGTTCTAGGTGGTCGGAGATAGAAGTACTTAACACGTTGTCAGATTTCAAGCTCAAAATTCTGTCTTTATACAGTTTAACAAAGAGTGTTTTTCAATATAGTGAAGGACTTATTCAAATCTATTGAGGGCCGAAGTAGGAGTGGGAAAGTCCAAATAGGTTCTAAGGCAGAAGGAATTATCGTTCTAGGTGGCCTGAGATAGAAGTACTTAACACGTTGTCAGATTTCAAGCACAAAATTTTGTCTTTTTACAGTTTAACAAAAAGTGTTTTTCAATATAAGGAAGGACTTATTCAAATCAATTGAGGGCCTAAGTAGGAGTGGGAAAGTCCAAATAGGTTCTAAGGCAGAAGGAATTATCGTTCTAGGTGGTCTGAGATAGAAGTACTTAACACGTTGTCAGATTTCAAGCTCAAATTACTATCTTTATACAGTTTAACAAAAAGTGTTTTTCAATATAGTGATGGACCTATTTAAATCGATTGAGGGCCTAAGTAGGAGTGGGAAAGTCCAAATAGGTTCTAAGGCAGAAGGAATTATCGTTCTAGGTGGCCTGAGATAGAAGTACTTAACACGTTGTCAGATTTCAAGCACAAAATTTTGTCTTTTTACAGTTTAACAAAAAGTGTTTTTCAATATAAGGAAGGACTTATTCAAATCAATTGAGGGCCTAAGTAGGAGTGGGAAAGTCCAAATAGGTTCTAAGGCAGAAGGAATTATCGTTCTAGGTGGTCTGAGATAGAAGTACTTAACACGTTGTCAGATTTCAAGCTCAAATTACTATCTTTATACAGTTTAACAAAAAGTGTTTTTCAATATAGTGATGGACCTATTTAAATCGATTGAGGGCCTAAGTAGGAGTGGGAAAGTCCAAATAGGTTCTAAGGCAGAAGGAATTATCGTTCTAGGTGGTCGGAGATAGAAGTACTTAACACGTTGTCAGATTTCAAGCTCAAAATTCTGTCTTTATACAGTTTAACAAAGAGTGTTTTTCAATATAGTGAATAGGACTTATTCAAATCAATTGAGGGCCTAAGTAGGAGTGGGAAAGTCGAAATAGGTTCTAAGGTAGAAGGAATTATCGTTCTAGGTGGTCTGAGATAGAAGAACTTAACACGTTGTCAGATTTCAAGCTCAAAATACTATCTTTATACAATTTAACAAAAAGTGTTTTTCAATATAGTGAAGGACTTATTCAAATCAATTGAGGGCCTAAGTAGGAGTGGAAAAGTCCAAATAAGTTCTAAAGCAGAAGGAATCATCGTTCTAGGTGGTCTGAGATAGAAGTACTTAACACGTTGTCAGATTTCAAGCTCAAAATTTTATATTTATACAGTTTAACAAAGTGTTTAACAGTATAGTGGAGGACTTATTCAAATCAATTGAGGGCCGAAGTAGGAGTGGGAAAGGCCAAAGAGGTTCTAAAGCAGAAGGAATTATCGTATCGTTATAGGTGGTCTGAGATAGAAGTACTTAACACGTTGTCAGATTTCAAGCTCAAAATACTATCTTTATACAGTTCAACAAAAAGTGTCTTTCAATATAGTGAAGGACTTATTCAAATCTATTGAGGGCCGAAGTAGGAGTTGGAAAGTCCAACTAGGTTCTAAAGCAGAAGGAGTTATCGTTCTAGGTGGCCTGAGATAGAAGTACTTAACACGTTGTCAGATTTCAAGCACAAAATTTTGTCTTTATACAGTTTAACAAAAAGTGTTTTTCAATATAAGGAAGGACTTATTCAAATCAATTGAGGGCCTAAGTAGGAGTGGGAAAGTCCAAATAGGTTCTAAGGCAGAAAGAATTATCGTTCTAGGTGGTCTGAGATAGAAGTACTTAACACGTTTTCAGATTTCAAGCTCAAAATACTATCTTTATACAGTTTAACAAAAAGTGTTTTTCAATATAGTGATGGACCTATTTAAATCGATTGAGGGCCTAAGTAGGAGTGGGAAAGTCCAAATAGGTTCTAAGGCAGAAGGAATTTTCGTTCTAGGTGGTCGGAGATAGAAGTACTTAACACGTTGTCAGATTTCAAGCTCAAAATTCTGTCTTTATACAGTTTAACAAAGAGTGTTTTTCAATATAGTGAATAGGACTTATTCAAACCAATTGAGGGCCTAAGTAGGAGTGGGAAAGTTCAAATAGGTTCTACGGCAGAAGGAATTATTGTTCTAGGTGGTCTGAGATAGAAGTACTTAACACGTTGCAAGATTTCAAGCTCAAAATACTATCTTTATACAGTTTAACAAAAAGTGTTTTTCAATAAAGTAAAGGACTTATTCAAATCAATTGAGGGCCTAAGTAGGAGTGGAAAAGTCCAAATAAATTCTAAAGCAGAAGGAATTATCGTTCTAGGTGGTTGAGATAGAAGTACTTAACACGTTGTCAGATTTCAAGCTCAAAATTTTATATTTATACAGTTTAACAAAGTGTTTAACAGTATAGTGAAGGACTTATTCAAATCAATTGAGGGCCGAAGTAGGAGTGGGAAAGTCCAAGTAGGTTCTAAAGCAGAAGGAATTATCGTATCGTTATAGGTGGTCTGAGATAGAAGTACTTAACACGTTGTCAGATTTCAAGCTCAAAATACTATCTTTATACAGTTTATCAAAAACTGTTTTTCAATATAGTGAAGGACTCATTCAAATCAATTGAGAGCCTAAGTAGGAGTGGGAAAGTCCAAACAAGTTCTAAGGCAGAAGGAATTATCGTTCTAGGTGGTCTGCGATAGAATTACTTAACACGTTGTCAGATTTCAAGCTCAAAATTTTATATTTATACAGTTTAACAAAAAGTGTTTTTCATTATAGTGAAGGACTTATTCAAATCAAAAGAGGGCTGAAGTAGGAGTGGGAAAGTCCAAACAGGTTGTAAAGCAGAAGGAATTATCGTTCTAGGTGGTCTGAGATAGAAGTACTTAACACGTTGTCAGATTTCAAGCTCACAATACTATCTTTATAAAGTTTAACAAAAAGTGTTTTTCAATATAGTGAAGGAATTATTCAAATCAATTGAGGTCCTAAGTAGGAGTGGGAAAGTCCAAATAGGTTCTAAGGCAGAAAAAATTATCGTTCTAGGTGGTCTGAGATAGAATTACTTAACACGTTGTCAGATTTCAAGCTCAAAATTTTATATTTATACAGTTTAACAAAAAGTGTTTTTCAGTATAGTGAAGGACTTATTCAAATCAATTGAGGGCCGAAGTAGGTGTGGGAAAGTCCAAATAGGTTCTAAAGCAGAAGGAATTATTGTTCTAGGTGGTCTGAGATTGAAGTACTTAACACGTTGTCAGATTTCAAGCTCAAAATTTTATCTTTATACAGTTTAACAAAAAGTGTTTTTCAGCATAGTGAAGGACATATTCTAATCAATTGAGGGCATATGTAGGAGTGCGAAAGTCCAAATAGGTTCTAAGGCAGAAAGAATTATCGTTCTAGGTGGTCTGAGATAGAAGTACTTAACACGTTGTCAGATTTCAAGCTCAAAATACTATCTTTATACAGTTTAACAAAGTGTTTAACAGTATAGTGAAGGACTTATTCAAATCAATTGAGGGTCGAAGTAGGAGTGGGAAAGTCCAAATAGGTTCCAAGGCAGAATGAATTATCATTCTAGGTGGTCTGAGATAGAAGTACTTAACACGTTGTCAGATTTCAAGCTCAAACTTTTAACTTAATACAGTTTGACAAAAAGTGTTTTTCAAAATAGTGAAGCACTTATTCAAATCAAATGAGGGCCTAAGTAGGAGTGGGAAATTTCAAATAGGTTTCAAAGCAGATAATATTATTGTTCTAAGTGGTCTGAGATAGACGTACTTAACACGTTGTCAGATTTCAAGCTCAAAATTTTATATTTATACAGTTTAACAAAGTGTTTAACAGTATAGTGAAGGACTTATTCAAATCAATTGAGGGCCGAAGTAGGAGTGGGAAAGTCCAAATAGGTTCTAAAGCAGAAGGAATTATCGTATCGTTATAGGTGGTCTGAGATAGAAGTACTTAACACGTTGTCAGATTTCAAGCTCAAAATACTATCTTTAAACAGTTCAACAAAAAGTGTCTTTCAATATAGTGAAGGACTTATTCAAATCTATTGAGGGCCGAAGTAGGAGTGGGAAAGTCAAAATAGGTTGTAAAGCAGAAGGAGTTATCGTTCTAGGTGGTCTGAGATAGAAGTACTTAACACGTTGTCAGATTTCAAGCTCACAATACTATCTTTATAAAGTTTAACAAAAAGTGTTTTTCATTATAGTGAAGGAATTATTCAAATCAATTGAGGTCCTAAGTAGGAGTGGGAAAGTCCAAATAGGTTCTAAGGCAGAAGAAATTATCGTTCTAGGTGGTCTGAGATAGAATTACTTAACACGTTGTCAGATTTCAAGCTCAAAATTTTATATTTATACAGTTTAACAAAAAGTGTTCTTCAGTATAGTGAAGGACTTATTCAAATCAAATGAGGGCCGAAGTAGGTGTGGGAAAGTCCAAATAGGTTCTAAAGCAGAAGGAATTATCGTTCTAGGTGGTCTGAGATTGAAGTACTTAACACGTTGTCAGACTTCAAGCTCAAAATTTTATCTTTATACAGTTTAACAAAAAGTGTTTTTCAGCATAGTGAAGGACTTATTCTAATCAATTGAGGGCATATGTAGGAGTGGGAAAGTCCAAACAGGTTCTAAGTCAGAAAGATTTATCGTTCTAGGTGGTCTGAGATAGAAGTACTTAACACGTTGTCAGATTTCAAGCTCAAAATACTATCTTTATACAGTTTAACAAAAAGTGTTTTTCAGTATAGTGAAGGACTTATTCTAATCAATTGAGGGCATATGTAGGAGTGGGAAAGTCCAAATAAGTTCTAAGGCAGAAGGAATTATCGTTCTAGGTGGTCTGAGATAGAAGTACTTAACACGTTGTCAGATTTCAAGCTCAAAATACCATCTCTATACAGTTCAACAAGTGTTTTTCAATATAGTCAAGGACCTATTCAAATCAATTGAGGGCCCAAGTGGGAGTGGGAAAGTTCAAATAGGTTCTAAGAGAGAAGAAATTATCGTTCTAGGGTGTCTCAGATTGAAGTACTTAACACGTTGTCAGATTTCAAGCTCACAATACTATCTTTATAAAGTTTAACAAAAAGTGTTTTTCAATATAGTGAAGGAATTATTCAAATCAATTGAGGTCCTAAGTAGGAGTGGGAAAGTCCAACTAGGTTCTGAGGCAGAAGAAATTATCGTTCTAGGTGGTCTGAGATAGAATTACTTAGCACGTTGTCAGATTTCAAGCTCAAAATTTTATATTTATACAGTTTAACAAAAAGTGTTTTCAGTATAGTGAAGGACTTATTCAAATCAATTGAGGGCCGAAGTAGGTGTGGGAAAGTCCACATAGGTTCTAAAGCAGAAGGAATTATCGTTCTAGGTGGTCTGAGATTGAAGTACTTAACACGTTGTCAGATTTCAAGCTCAAAATTTTATCTTTATACAGTTTAAAAAAAGTGTTTTTCAACATAGTGAAGGACTTATTCTAATCAATTGAGGGCATATGTAGGAGTGGGAAAGTCCAAATAGGTTCTAAGGCAGAAAGAATTATCGTTCTAGGTGGTCTGAGATAGAAGTACTTAACACGTTGTCAGATTTCAAGCTCAAAATACTATCTTTATACAGTTTAACAAAAAGTGTTTTTCAGTATAGTGAAGGACTTATTCAAATCAATTGAGGGCTGAAGAGGGAGTGGGAAAGTCTAAATAGGTTCTAAGCCAGATTGAATTATCGTTCTAGGTGGTCTGAGATAGAAGTACTCAACACGTTGTCAGATTTCAAGCTCAAAATTTTATATTTATACAGTTTAACAAAAAGTGACTTTTTCAAATCAATTGAGGGCTGAAGTAGGAGTGGGAAAGTCCAAATAGGTTCTAAAGCAGAAGGAATAATTGTTCTAGGTGGTCTGAGATAGAAGTACTTAACACTTTGTCAGATTTCAAGCTCAAAATACTATCTTTATACAGTTTAACAAAAAGTGTTCTTCAATATAGTGAAGGACTTATTCTAATCAATTGAGGGCATAAGTAGGAGTGGGAAAGTCCAAATAGGTTCCAAAGCAGAAGGAATTATTGTTCTAGGTGGTCTGAGATAGAAGTACTTAACACGTTGTCAGATTTCAAGCTCAAAATACTATCTTTATAGAGTTCAACAAAAAGTGTTTTGCAATATAGTGAAGGATTTATTTTAATCAATTGAGGGCAAAAGTAGGAGTGGGAAAGTCCAAATAGGTTCCAAAGCAGAAGCAATTATTGTCCTAGGTGGTCTGAGATAGAAGTACTTAACACATTGTCAGATTTCAAGCTCTAAATACTATCTTTATACAGTTCAACAAAAAGTGTCTTTCAATATAGTGAAGGACTTATTCTAATCAATAGAGGGCCTAAGTAGCAGTGGAAAAGTCCAAATAAGTTCTAAAGTAGAAAAAATTATCGTTCTAGGTGGTCGGAGCTAGAAGTACTTAACACGTTGTCAGATTTCTAGCTCAAAATACTATCTTTATACAGTTCAACAAAAAGTGTTTTTCAAAATAGTGAAGGACTTATACATATCAATTAAGGGCCTAAGTAGGAGTGGGAAAGTCCAAATAGGTTCTAAAGCAGAAGGAATTATTGTTCTAGGTAGTCTGAGATAGAAGTACTTAATACGTTGTCAGATTTCAAGCTCACAATACTATCTTTATAAAGTTTAACAAAAAGTGTTTTTCATTATAGTGAAGAAATTATTCAAATCAATTGAGGGCCTAAGTAGCAGTGGAAAAGTCAAAATAAGTTCTAAAGCAGAAAAAATTATCGTTCTAGGTGGTCTGAGCTAGAAGTACTTAACACGTTGTCAGATTTCTAGCTCAAAATACTATCTTTATACAGTTCAACAAAAAGTGTCTTTCAATATAGTGAAGGACTTATTCTAATCAATTGAGGGCCTAAGTAGCAGTGGAAAAGTCCAAATAAGTTCTAAAGCAGAAAAAATTATCGTTCTAGGTAGTCTGAGCTAGAAGTACTTAACACGTTGTCAGATTTCTAGCTCAAAATACTATCTTTATACAGTTCAACAAAAAGTGTCTTTCAATATAGTGAAGGACTTATTCTAATCAATTGAGGGCCTAAGTAGCAGTGGAAAAGTCCAAATAAGTTCTAAAGCAGAAAAAATTATCGTTCTAGGTGGTCTGAGATAGAAGTACTTAACACGTTGTCAGATTTCAAGCTCAAAATACTATTTTTATACAGTTTAACAAAAAGTGTTTTTCAATATAGTGAAGGACTTATTCAAATCAATTGAGGGCCTAAGTAGGAGTGGGAAAGTCCAAATACGTTCTAAAGCAGAAGTAATTATCGTTCCAGGAGGCCTGAGACAGAAGTACTTAACACGTTGTCAGATTTCAAGCTCAAAATACTATCTTTATACAGTTTAACAAAAAGTGTTTTTCAGTATAGTGAAGGACTTATTCAAATCAATTTAGGGCCGAAATAGGAGTGTGAAAGTCCAAATATGTTCTAAAGCAGGAGGAAATATCGTTCTAGGTGGTCTGAGATAGAAGTACTTAACACGTTGTCAGATTTCAAGCTCAAAATACTATCTTTATACAGTTCAACAAAAAGTGTCTTTCAATATAGTGAAGGACTTATTCAAATCAATTAAGGGCCTAAGTAGGTGTGGGAAAGTCTAAATAGGTTCTAAAGCAGAAGTAATTATCGTTCTAGGTGGTCTGAGATAGAAGTACTTAACACGTTGTCAGATTTCAAGCTCAAAATACTATCTTTATACAGTTTAACAAAAAGTGTTTTTCAATATAGTGAAGGACTTATTCAAATCAAATGAGGGCCTAAGTATGAGTGGCAAAGTCCAAATAGGTTCTAAAGCAGAAGTAATTATCGTTCCAGGTGGCCTGAGACAGAAGTACTTAACACGTTGTCAGATTTCAAGCTCAAAATACTATCTTTATACAGTTTAACAAAAAGTGTTTTTCAATATAGTGAAGGACTTATTCAAATCAATTAAGGGCCTAAGTAGGAGTGGGAAAGTCTAAATAGGTTCTAAAGCAGAAGGAATTTTTGTTCTAGGTGGTCTGAGATAGAAGCACTTAACACGTTGTCAGATTTCAAGCTCAAAATACTATCTTTATACAGTTTAACAAAAAGTGTTTTTCAATATAGTGAAGGACTTATTCAAATCAAATGAGTGCCAAAGTATGAGTGGGAAAGTCCAAATAGGTTCTAAAGCAGAAGTAATTATCGTTCCAGGTGGCCTGAGACAGAAGTACTTAACACGTTGTCAGATTTCAAGCTCAAAATACTATCTTTATACAGTTTAACAAAAAGTGTTTTTCAGTATAGTGAAGGACTTATTCAAATCAATTGAGGGCCGAAATAGGAGTGTGAAAGTCCAAATATGTTCTAAAGCAGGATGAATTATCGTTCTAGGTGGTCTGAGATAGAAGTACTTAACACGTTGTCAGATTTCAAGCTCAAAATACTATCTTTATACAGTTCAACAAAAAGTGTCTTTCAATATAGTGAAGGACTTATTCAAATCAATTAAGGGCCTAAGTAGGAGTGGGAAAGTCTAAATAGGTTCTAAAGCAGAAGGAATTTTTGTTCTAGGTGGTCTGAGATAGAAGTACTTAACACGTTGTCAGATTTCAAGCTCAAAATACTATCTTTATACAGTTTTAAAAAAATGTTTTTCAGTATAGTGAAGGACTTATTCAAATCAATTGAGGGCCTAAGTAGGAGTGCGAAAGTCCAAATAGGTTCTAAAGCATAAGTAATTATCGTTCTAGGTGGTCTGAGATAGAAGTACCTAACATGTTGTCAGATTTCAATCTCAAAATACTATCTTTATACAGTTCAACAAAAAGTGTTTTTCAATATAGTGAAGGACTTATTCAAATCAATTGAGGGCCGAAATAGGAGTGTGAAAGTCCAAATATGTTCTAAAGCAGGATGAATTATCGTTCTAGGTGGTCTGAGATAGAAGTACTTAACACGTTGTCAGATTTCAAGCTCAAAATACTATCTTTATACAGTTCAACAAAAAGTGTCTTTCAATATAGTGAAGGACTTATTCAAATCAATTAAGGGCCTAAGTAGGAGTGGGAAAGTCTAAATAGGTTCTAAAGCAGAAGGAATTTTTGTTCTAGGTGGTCTGAGATAGAAGTACTTAACACGTTGTCAGATTTCAAGCTCAAAATACTATCTTTATACAGTTTTAAAAAAATGTTTTTCAGTATAGTGAAGGACTTATTCAAATCAATTGAGGGCCTAAGTAGGAGTGCGAAAGTCCAAATAGGTTCTAAAGCATAAGTAATTATCGTTCTAGGTGGTCTGAGATAGAAGTACCTAACATGTTGTCAGATTTCAATCTCAAAATACTATCTTTATACAGTTCAACAAAAAGTGTTTTTCAATATAGTGAAGGACTTATTCAAATCAATTGAGGGCCTAAGTAGGAGTGGGAAAGTCCAAATAGGTTCTAAAGCAGAAGTAATTATCGTTCCAGGTGGCCTGAGACAGAAGTACTTAACACGTTGTCAGATTTCAAGTTCAAAATACTATCTTTATACAGTTTAACAAAAAGTGTTTTTCAGTATAGTGAAGGACTTATTCAAATCAATTGAGGGCCGAAATAGGAGTGTGAAAGTCCAAATATGTTCTAAAGCAGGAGGAATTATCGTTCTAGGTGGTCTGAGATAGAAGTACTTAACACGTTGTCAGATTTCAAGCTCAAAATACTATCTTTATACAGTTCAACAAAAAGTGTCTTTCAATATAGTGAAGGACTTATTCAAATCAATTAAGGGCCTAAGTAGGAGCGGGAAAGTCTAAACAGGTTCTAAATCAGAGGGAATTTTTGTTCTAGGTGGTCTGAGATAGAAGTACTTAACACGTTGTCAGATTTCAAGCTCAAAATATTATCTTTATACAGTTTAACAAAAAGTGTTTTTAAATATAGTGAAGGACTTATTCTAATCAATTGAGGGCATAAAAAGGAGTGGGAAAGTCCAAATAGGTTCCAAAGCAGAAGGAATTAGTGTTCTAGGTGGTCTGAGATAGAAGTGCTTAACACGTTGTCAGATTTCAAGCTCAAAATACTATCTTTATACAGTTCAACAAAAAGTGTCTTTCAATATATTGAAGGACTTATTCTAATCAATTGAGGGCCTAAGTAGGAGTGCGAAAGTCCAATTAGGTTCTAAAGCAGAACTAATATAGAAGTACTTAACACGTTGTCAGATTTCAAGCTCAAAATACTATCTTTATACAGTTCAAGAAAAAGTGTCTCTCAATATAGTGAAGGACCTTTTCAAATCAATTAAGGGCCTAAGTAGGAGTGGGAAAGTCCAAATAGGTTCTAAAGCAGAAGGCATTATTTTTCTTGGTGGTCTGAGATAGAAGTACTTAACACGTTGTCAGATTTCAAGCTCAAAACACTATCTTTATACAGTTTAACAAAAAGTGTTTTTCAATATAGTGAAGGACTTATTCAAATCAATTGAGGGCCTAAGTAGGAGTGGGAAAGTCCAAATAGGCTCTAAAGCAGAAGTAATTATCGTTCTAGGTGGTCTGAGATAGAAGTACTTAACACGTTGTCAGATTTCAAGCTCAAAATACTATCTTTATACAGTTTAACAAAAAGTGTTTTTCAGTATAGTGAAGGACTTATTCAAATCAATTGAGGGCCGAAATAGGAGTGTGAAAGTCCAAATATGTTCTAAAGCAGGAGGAATTATCGTTCTAGGTGGTCTGAGATAGAAGTACTTAACACGTTGTCAGATTTCAATCTCAAAATACTATCTTTATACAGTTCAACAAAAAGTGTCTTTCAATATAGTGAAGGACTTATTCAAATCAATTAAGGGCCTAAATAGGAGCGGGAAAGTCTAAATAGGTTCTAAATCAGAAGGAATTTTTGTTCTAGGTGGTCTGAGATAGAAGTACTTAACACGTTGTCAGATTTCAAGCTCAAAATACTATCTTTATACAGTTTAACAAACAGTGTTTTTCAATATAGTGAAGGACTTATTCTAATCAATTGAGGGCATAAAAGGGGTGGGAAAGTCCAAATAGTTTCCAAAGCAGAAGGAATTATTGTTCTAGGTGGTCTGAGATAGAAGTGCTTAACACGTTGTCAGATTTCAAGCTCAAAATACTATCTTTATACAGTTCAACAAAAAGTGTCTTTCAATATATTGAAGGACTTATTCTAATCAATTGAGGGCCTAAGTAGGAGTGCGAAAGTCCAATTAGGTTCTAAAGCAGAACTAATATAGAAGTACTTAACACGTTGTCAGATTTCAAGCTTAAAATACTATCCTTATACAGTTCAAGAAAAAGAGTCTTTAAATATAGTGAAGGACTTATTCAAATCAATTAAGGGCCTAAGTAGGAGTGGGAAAGTCCAAATAGGTTCTAAAGCAGAAGGCATTATTGTTCTTGGTGGTCTGAGATAGAAGTACTTAACACGTTGTCAGATTTCAAGCTCAAAATACTATCTTTATACAGTTTAACAAAAAGTGTTTTTCAATACAGTGAAGGACTTATTCAAATCATTTGAGGGCCTAAGTAGGAGTGGGAAAGTCCAAATAAGCTCTAAAGCAGAAGTAATTATCGTTCTAGGTGGTCTGAGATAGAAGTACTTAACACGTTGTCAGATTTCAAGCTCAAAATACTATCTTTATACAGTTTAACAAAAAGTGTTTTTCAGTATAGTGAAGGACTTATTCAAATCAATTGAGGGCCGAAATAGGAGTGTGAAAGTCAAAATATGTTCTAAAGCAGGAGGAATTATCGTTCTAGGTGGTCTGAGATAGAAGTACTTAACACGTTGTCAGATTTCAAGCTCAAAATACTATCTTTATACAGTTCAACAAAAAGTGTCTTTCAATATAGTGAAGGACTTATTCAAATCAATTAAGGGCCTAAGTAGGAGTGGGAAAGTCTAAATAGATTCTAAAGCATAAGGAATTTTTGTTCTAGGTGGTCTGAGATAGAAGTACTTAACACGTTGTCAGATTTCAAGCTCAAAATACTATCTTTATACAGTTTAACAAACAGTGTTTTTCAATATAGTGAAGGACTTATTCTAATCAATTGAGGGCATAAAAGGGGTGGGAAAGTCCAAATAGTTTCCAAAGCAGAAGGAATTATTGTTCTAGGTGGTCTGAGATAGAAGTGCTTAACACGTTGTCAGATTTCAAGCTCAAAATACTATCTTTATACAGTTCAACAAAAAGTGTCTTTCAATATATTGAAGGACTTATTCTAATCAATTGAGGGCCTAAGTAGGAGTGCGAAAGTCCAATTAGGTTCTAAAGCAGAACTAATATAGAAGTACTTAACACGTTGTCAGATTTCAAGCTTAAAATACTATCCTTATACAGTTCAAGAAAAAGAGTCTTTAAATATAGTGAAGGACTTATTCAAATCAATTAAGGGCCTAAGTAGGAGTGGGAAAGTCCAAATAGGTTCTAAAGCAGAAGGCATTATTGTTCTTGGTGGTCTGAGATAGAAGTACTTAACACGTTGTCAGATTTCAAGCTCAAAATACTATCTTTATACAGTTTAACAAAAAGTGTTTTTCAATACAGTGAAGGACTTATTCAAATCATTTGAGGGCCTAAGTAGGAGTGGGAAAGTCCAAATAAGCTCTAAAGCAGAAGTAATTATCGTTCTAGGTGGTCTGAGATAGAAGTACTTAACACGTTGTCAGATTTCAAGCTCAAAATACTATCTTTATACAGTTTAACAAAAAGTGTTTTTCAGTATAGTGAAGGACTTATTCAAATCAATTGAGGGCCGAAATAGGAGTGTGAAAGTCAAAATATGTTCTAAAGCAGGAGGAATTATCGTTCTAGGTGGTCTGAGATAGAAGTACTTAACACGTTGTCAGATTTCAAGCTCAAAATACTATCTTTATACAGTTCAACAAAAAGTGTCTTTCAATATAGTGAAGGACTTATTCAAATCAATTAAGGGCCTAAGTAGGAGTGGGAAAGTCTAAATAGATTCTAAAGCATAAGGAATTTTTGTTCTAGGTGGTCTGAGATAGAAGTACTTAACACGTTGTCAGATTTCAAGCTCAAAATACTATCTTTATACAGTTTAACAAAAAGTGTTTTTCAATATAGTGAAGGACTTATTCAAATCAATTGAGGGCCTAAGTAGGAGTGGGAAAGTCCAAATAGGTTCCAAAGCAGAAGGAATTATTGTTCTAGATGACCTGAGATAGAAGTGCTTAACACGTTGTCAGATTTCAAGCTCAAAATACTTTCTTTATACAGTTCAACAAAAAGTGTCTTTCAATATAGTGAAGGACTTATTCAAATCAATTAAGGGCCTAAGTAGGAGTGGGAAAGTCCAAATAGGTTCTAAAGCAGAAGGAATTATTGTTCTTTGTGGTCTGAGATAGAAGTACTTAACACGTTGTCAGATTTCAAGCTCAAAATACTATCTTTATACAGTTTAACAAAAAGTGTTTTTCAATATAGTGAAGGACTTATTCTAATCAATTGAGGGCATAAAAAGGAGTGGGAAAAACCAAATAGGTTCCAAAGCAGAAGGAATTATTGTTCTAGATGACCTGAGATAGAAGTGCTTAACACGTTGTCAGATTTCAAGCTCAAAATACTTTCTTTATACAGTTCAACAAAAAGTGTCTTTCAATATAGTGAAGGACTTATTCAAATCAATTAAGGGCCTAAGTAGGAGTGGGAAAGTCCAAATAAGTTCTAAAGCAGAAGGAATTATTGTTCTTGGTGGTCTGAGATAGAAGTACTTAACACGTTGTCAGATTTCAAGCTCAAAATACTATCTTTATACAGTTTAACAAAAAGTGTTTTTCAATATAGTGAAGGACTTATTCAAATCAATTAAGGGCCTAAGTAGAAGTGGGAAAGTCCAAATAGGTTCTAAAGCAGAAGGAATTATCGTTATAGGTGGTCTGAGATAGAAGTACTTAACACGTTGTCAGATTTCAAGCTCAAAATACTATCTTTATACAGTTTAACAAAAAGTGTTTTTCAATATAGTGAAGGACATATTCTAATCAATTGAGGGCATAAGTAGGAGTGGGAAAGTCCAAATAGATTCCAAAGCAGAAGGAATTATTGTTCTAGGTGGTCTGAGATAGAAGTGCTTAACACGTTGTCAGATTTCAAGCTCAAAATACTATCTTTATACAGTTCAACAAAAAGTGTCTTTCAATATTTTGAAGGACTTATTCTAATCAATTGAGGGCCTAAGTAGGAGTGCGAAAGTCCAAATAGGTTCTAAAGCGGAAGTAATTATCGTTCTAGGTGGTCTGGGATAGAAGTAATTAACACGTTGTCAGATTTCAAGCTCAAAATACTATCTTTATACAGTTCAACAAAAAGTGTCTTTCAATATAGTGAAGGACTTATTCAAATCAATTAAGGGCCTAAGTAGGAGTGCGAAAGTCCAAATAGGTTCTAAAGCAGAAGTAATTATCGTTCTAGGTCGTCTGAGATAGAAGTACTTAACACGTTGTCAGATTTCAAGCTCAAAATACTATCTTTATACAGTTCAACAAAAAGTGTCTTTCAAAATATTGAAGGACTTATTCTAATCAATTGAGGGCCTAAGTAGGAGTGCGAAAGTCCAAATAAGTTCTAAAGCAGATGTAATTATAGTTCTAGGTGGTCTGAGATAGAAGTACTTAACACGTTGTCAGATTTCAAGCTCAAAATACTATCTTTATACAGTTCAACAAAAAATGTCTTTCAATATATTGAAGGACTTATTCTAATCAATTGAGGGCCTAATTAGCAGTGCGAAAGTCCAAATAAGTTCTAAAGCAGAAGTAATTATCGTTCTAGGTGGTCCGAGATAGAAGTACTTAACACGTTGTCAGATTTCAAGCTCAAAATGCTATCTTTATACAGTTCAACAAAAAGTGTCTTTCAATGTAGTGAAGGACTTATTCAAATCAATTAAGGGCCAAAGTAGGAGTGTGAGAGTCCAAATAGGTTCTAAAGCAGAAGGAATTATTGTTCTAGGTGGTCTGAGATAGAAGTGCTTATTACGTTGTCAGATTTCAAGCTCAAAATACTATCTTTATACAGTTCAACAAAAAGTGTCTTTCAATATATTGAAGGACTTATTCTAATCAATTGAGGGCCTAAGTAGGAGTGCGAAAGTCCAAATAGGTTCTAAAGCAGATGTAATTATCGTTCTAGGTGGTCTGAGATAGAAGTACTTAACACGTTGTCAGATTTCAAGCTCAAAATACTATCTTTATACAGTTCAACAAAAAGTGTCTTTCAATATAGTGAAGGACTTATTCAAATCAATTAAGGGCCTAAGTAGGAGTGGGAAAGTCCAAATATGTTCTAATGCAGAACGAATTATCGTTCTAGGCGGTCTGAGATAGAAGTACTTAACACGTTGTCAGATTTCAAGCTCAAAATACTATCTTTATACAGTTCAACAAAAAGTGTCTTTCAATATAGTGAAGGACTTATTCAAATCAATTAAGGGCCTAAGTAGGAGTGTGAAAGTCCAAATAGGTTCTAAAGCAGAATGAATTATTGTTCTAGGTGGTCTGAGATAGAAGTGCTTATTACGTTGTCAGATTTCAAGCTCAAAATACTATCTTTATACAGTTCAACAAAAAGTGTCTTTCAATATATTGAAGGACTTATTCTAATCAATTGAGGGCCTAAGTAGGAGTGCGAAAGTCCAAATAGTTTCTAAAGCAGATGTAATTATCGTTCTAGGTGGTCTGAGATAGAAGTACTTAACACGTTGTCAGATTTCAAGCTCAAAATACTATCTTTATACAGTTCAACAAAAAATGTCTTTCAATATATTGAAGGACTTATTCTAATCAATTGAGGGCCTAATTAGGAGTGCGATAGTCCAAATAGGTTCTAAAGCAGAAGTAATTATCGTTCTAGGTGGTCCGAGATAGAAGTACTTAACACGTTGTCAGATTTCAAGCTCAAAAAACTATCTTTATACAGTTCAACAAAAAGTGTCTTTCAATATAGTGAAGGACTTATTCAAATCAATTAAGGGCATAAGTAGGAGTGGGAAAGTCCAAATATGTTCTAAAGCAGAAGGAATTATCGTTCTAGGTGGTCTGAGATAGAAGTACTTAACACGTTGTCAGATTTCAAGCTCAAATTACTATCTTTATACAGTTCAACAAAAAGTGTCTTTCAATATAGTGAAGGACTTATTCAAATCAATTAAGGGCCTAAGTAGGAGTGTGAAAGTCCAAATAGGTTCTAAAGCAGAAGGAATTATTTTTCTAGGTGGTCTGAGATAGAAGTGCTTTTTACGTTGTCAGATTTCAAGCTCAAAATACTATCTTTATACAGTTCAACAAAAAGTGTCTTTCAATATAGTGAAGGACTTATTCTAATCAATTGAGGGCCTAAGTAGGAGTGGGAAAGTCTATATAGGTTCTAAAGCAGAAGGAATTATCGTTCTAGGTGGTCTGAGATAGAAGTACTTAACACGTTGTCAGATTTCAAGCTCAAAATACTATCTTTATACAGTTCAACAAAAAGTGTCTTTCAGTATATTGAAGGACTTATTCTAATCAATTGAGGGCCTAAGTAGGAGTGCGAAAGTCCAAATAGGTTCTAAAGCAGAAGTAATTATCGTTCTAGGTGGTCTGAGATAGAAGTACTTAACACGTTGTCAGATTTCAAGCTCAAAATACTATCTTTATACAGTTCAACAAAAAGTGTCTTTCAATATATTGAAGGACTTATTCTAATCAATTGAGGGCCTAAGTAGGAATGCGAAAGTCCAAATAGGTTCTAAAGCAGAAGTAATTATCGTTCTGGGTGGTCTGAGATAGAAGTACTTAACACGTTGTCTGATTTCAAGCTCAAAATACTATCTTTATGCAGTTTAACAAAAAGTTTTTTTCAATATAGTGAAGGACTTATTCAAATCAATTGAGGGGTTAAGTAGGAGGGGCAAAGTCCAAATAGGTTCTAAGGCAGAAGGAATTATCGTTCTAGGTGGTCTGAGATAGAAGTAATTAACACGTTGTCAGATTTCAAGCTCAAAATACTATCTTTATACAGTTCAACAAAAAGTGTCTTTCAATATAGTGAAGGACTTATTCAAATCGATTAAGGGCCTAAGTAGGAGTGGGAAAATCCAAATAGGTTCTAAAGCAGAAGGAATTATTGTTCTAGGTGGTCTGAGATAGAAGTGCTTATTACGTTGTCAGATTTCAAGCTCAAAATACTATCTTTATACAGTTCAACAAAAACTGTCTTTCAATATAGTGAAGGACTTATTCTAATCAATTGAGGGCCTAAGTAGGAGTGGGAAAGTCTAAATAGGTTCTAAAGCAGAAGGAATTATCGTTCTAGGTGGTCTGAGATAGAAGTACTTAACACGTTGGCAGATTTCAAGCTCAAAATACTATCTTTATACAGTTCAAAAAAAAGTGTTTTTCAATATAGTGAAGGACTTATTCAAATCCATTAAGGGCCTAAGTAGGAGTGGGAAAGTCCAAATAGGTTCTAAGGCGGAACGATTTATCGTTCTAGGTGGTCTGAGATAGAAGTACTTAACACGTTGTCAGATTTCAAGCTCAAAATACTATCTTTATACAGTTCAACAAAAAGTGTTTTTCAATATAGTGAAGGACTTATTCAAGTCAAATGAGGGCCTAAGTAGGAGTGGGGAAAGTCCAAATAGGTTCTAAGGCGGAACGCTTTATCGTTCTAGGTGGTCTGAGATAGAAGTACTTAAAACGTTGTCTGATTTCAAGCTCAAAATTTTATCTTTATACAGTTTAACAAAGTGTTTTTCAATATAGTGAAGGACTTATTCAAATCAATTGAGGACCTAAGTAGGAGTGGGAAAATTCAAATAGGTTTCAACGCAGACAATAATTTTGTTCTAGGTGGTCTGAGATAGAAGTACTTAACACATTGTCAGATTTCAAGCTCAAAATATTATCTTTATACAGTTTAACAAAAAGTGTTTTTCAATATATTGAAAGACTTATTCAAATCAATTGAGTGCCTAAGTAGGAGTGGGAAAGTCCAAATAGGTTCTAAGGCAGAAGGAATTATCGTTCTAGTTGGTCTGAGATAGAAGTACTTAACACGTTGTCAGATTTCAATCTCAAACTTTTATCTTTATACAGTTTAACAAAAAGTGTTTTTCAATATAGTGAAGTACTTATTCAAATCAATTGAGGGCCTAAGTAGGAGTGAGAAATTTCAAAAAGGTTTCATGGCAGAAAACATTATTGTTCTAGGTGGTCTGAGATAGAAGAATTTAACATGTTGTCAGATTTCAAGCTCAAAATACTATCTTTATACAGTTTAACAAAAAGTGTTTTTCAATATAGTGAAGGACTTATTCAAATCAATTGAGGGATTAAATAGGAGTGGCAAAGTCCAAATAGGTTCTAAAGCAGAAGAAATTACTGTTCTAGGTGGTCTGAGATAGAACTACTTAACACGTTGTCAGATTTCAATCTCAAAATACTATCTTTATACAGTTTAAAAAAGTGTTTTTCAATATAGTGAATGACTTATTCAAATTAATTGAGGGCCTAAGTAGGAGTGGGAAAGTCCAAATAGGCTCCAAGGCAGAAGGAATTATCGTTCTAGGTGGTCTGAGATAGAAGTACTTAACACGTTGTCAGATTTCAAGCTCAAAATACTATGTTTATACAGTATAACAAAATGTGTTTTTCAATATATTGAAGGATTCATTCAAATCAATTGAGGGCCTAAGTAGGAGTGGGAAAGTCTAAATAGGTTCTAAGGTAGAAGGAATTGTCGTTCTAGGTGGTCTGAGATAGAAGTACTTAACACGTTGTCAGATTTCAGATTCAAAATTTTATCTTTATACAGTTTAACAAAAAGTGTTTTTCAATATAGTGAAGGAATTATTCAAATCAATTGAGGGCCTAAGTAGGAGTGGGAAACTTCAAATAATTTCTAAGGCAGAAGGATTTTTCGTTCTAGGTGGTCTGAGATAGAAGTAGTTAACACGTTGTCAGATTTCAAGCTCAAAATACTATCTCTATACAGTTCAACAAGTGTTTTTCAATATAGTGAAGGACCTATTCAAATCAATTGAGGGCCCAAGTGGGAGTGGGAAAGTTCAAATAGGTTTTAAGAGAGAATAAATTATTGTTCTAGGTGGTCTCAGATGGAAGTACTTAACACGTTGTCAGATTTCAAGCTCAAAAAACTATCTTTATACAGTTTAACAAAAAGTGTTTTTCAAAATAGTGAAGGACTTATTCAAATCAATTGAGGGCTTAGGTAGGAGTGGGAAAGTTCAAATAGGTTCCAAAGTAGAAGTAATTATCGTTCTCGGTGGTCGGAGATAGAAGTACTTAACACGTTGTCAGATTTCAAGCTCGAAATACTATCTTTATACAGTTTAACAAAAAGTGTTTTTCAATATAGTGAAGGACTTATTCAAATCAAATGAGGGCCTAAGTAGGAGTGGGAAAGTTCAAATAGGTTTCAAAGCAGACAATATTATTGTTCTAGGTGGTCTGAGATAGAAGTACTTAACACGTTGTCAGATTTCAAGCTCAAAATTTTATCTTTATACAGTTTAAAAAAGTGTTTTTCAATATAGTGAAGGACTTATTCAAATCAATTGAGGGCCTAAGTAGGAGTGGGAAAGTCCAAATAGGTTCCAAGGAAGAAGGAATTATCGTTCTAGGTGGTCTGAGATAGAAGTACTTAACACGTTGTCAGATTTCAAGCTCAAAATACTATGTTTATACAGTATAACAAAATGTGTTTTTCAATATATTGAAGGATTTATTCAAATCAATTGAGGGCCTAAGTAGGAGTGGGAAAGTCTAAATAGGTTCTAAGGTAGAAGGAATTGTCATTCTAGGTGGTCTGAGATAGAAGTACTTAACACGTTGTCAGATTTCAGATTCAAAATTTTATCTTTATACAGTTTAACAAAAAGTGTTTTTCAATATAGTGAAGAAATTATTCAAATCAATTGAGGGCCTAAGTAGGAGTGGGAAACTTCAAATAATTTCTAAGGCAGAAGGAATTTTCGTTCTAGGTGGTCTGAGATAGAAGTACTTAACACGTTGTCAGATTTCAAGCTCAAAATACTATCTCTATACAGTTCAACAAGTGTTTTTCAATATAGTGAAGGACCTATTCAAATCAATTGAGGGCCCAAGTGGGAGTGGAAAAGTTCGAATAGGTTTTAAGAGAGAATAAATTATTGTTCTAGGTGGTCTCAGATGGAAGTACTTAACACGTTGTCAGATTTCAAGCTCAAAATACTATCTTTATACAGTTTAACAAAAAGTGTTTTTCAAAATAGTGAAGGACTTATTCAAATCAATTGAGGGCTTAGGTAGGAGTGGGAAAGTTCAAATAGGTTCCAAAGTAGAAGTAATTATCGTTCTAGGTGGTCGGAGATAGAAGTACTTAACACGTTGTCAGATTTCAAGCTCGAAATACTATCTTTATACAGTTTAACAAAAAGTGTTTTTCAATATAGTGAAGGACTTATTCAAATCAAATGAGGGCCCAAGTAGGAGTGGGAAAGTTCAAATAGGTTTCAAAGCAGACAATATTATTGTTCTAGGTGGTCTGAGATAGAAGTACTTAACACGTTGTCAGATTTCAAGCTCAAAATACTATCTTTATACAGTTTAACAAAAAGTGTTTTTCAATATAGTGAAAGACTTATTCAAATCAATTGAGGGCCTAAGTAGGAGTGGGAAAGTCCAAATAGGTTCCAAGGCAGAATGAATAATCATTCTAGGTGGTCTGAGAGAGAAGTACTTAACACGTTGTCAGATTTCAAGCTCAAACTTTTAACTTAATACAGTTTGACAAAAAGTGTTTTTCAAAATAGTGAAGCACTTATTCAAATCAAATGAGGGCCTAAGTAGGAGTGGGAAAGTTCAAATAGGTTTCAAGGCAGACAATATTATTGTTCTAAGTGGTCTGAGATAGACGTACTTAACACGTTGTCAGATTTCAAGCTCAAAATACTATCTTTATACAGTTTAACAAAAAGTGTTTTTCAAAATAGTGTAGGACTTAATCAAATCAATTGAGGGCTTAGGTAGGAGTGGGAAAGTTCAAATAGGTTCCAAAGCAGAACTAATTATCGTTCTAGGTGGTCGGAGATAGAAGTACTTAACACGTTGTCAGATTTCAAGCTCAAAATACTATCTTTATACAGTTTAACAAAAAGTGTTTTTCAATATAGTGAAGGACTTATTCAAATCAAATGAGGGCCTAAGTAGGATTGATAAAGTTCAAATAGGTTTCAACGCAGACAATATTATTGTTCTAGGTGGTCTGAGATAGAAGTACTTAACACGCTGTCAGATTTCAAGCTCAAAATACTATCTTTATACAGTTTAACAAAAAGTGTTTTTCAATATAGTGAAAGACTTATTCAAATCAATTGAGGGCCTAAGTAGGAGTGGGAAAGTCCAAATAGTTTTTAAGGCAGAAGGAATTATCATTCTAGGTGGTCTGAGATAGAAGTACTTAACGCGTTGTCAGATTTCAAGCTCAAACTTTTAACTTTATACAGTTTAACAAAAAGTGTTTTTCAATATAGTGAAGTACTTATTCAAATCAATTGAGGGCCTAAGTAGGAGTGGGAAAGTCCAAATAGGTTCCAAAGCAGAAGTAATTATCGTTCTAGGTGGTCGGAGATAGAATTACTTAACACGTTGTAAGATTTCAAGCTCAAAAAACTATCTTTATACAGTTTAACAAACAGTGTTTTTCAATATAGTGAAGGAATTATTCAAATCAATTGAGGGCCTAAGTAGGAGTGGGAAACTTCAAATAGTTTCTAAGGCAGAAGGAATTTTTGTTCTAGGTGGTCTGAGAGAGAAGTACTTAACACGTTGTCAGATTTCAAGCTCAAAATACTATCTCTATACAGTTCAACAAAAGTTTTTCAATATAGTGAAGGACCTATTCAAATCAATTGAGGGCCCAAGTGGGAGTGGGAAAGTTCAAATAGGTTTTAAGAGAGAATAATTTATTGTTCTAGGTGGTCTCAGATGGAAGTACTTAACACGTTGTCAGATTTCAAGCTCAAAATACTATCTTTATACAGTTTAACAAAAAGTGTTTTTCAATATAGTGAAAGACTTATTCAAATCAATTGAGGGCCTAAGTAGGAGTGGGAAAGTCCAAATAGGTTCCAAGGCAGAATGAATTATCATTCTAGGTGGTCTGAGATAGAAGTACTTAACACGTTGTCAGATTTCAAGCTCAAACTTTTAACTTAATACAGTTTGACAAAAAGTGTTTTTCAAAATAGTGAAGCACTTATTCAAATCAAATGAGGGCCTAAGTAGGAGTGGTAAAGTTCAAATAGGTTTGAAAGCAGACAATATTATTGTTCTAAGTGGTCTGAGATAGACGTACTTAACACGTTGTCAGATTTCAAGCTCAAAATACTATCTTTATACAGTTTAACAAAAAGTGTTTTTCAAAATAGTGTAGGACTTAATCAAATCAATTGAGGGCTTAGGTAGGAGTGGGAAAGTTCAAATAGGTTCCAAAGCAGAACTAATTATCGTTCTAGGTGGTTGGAGATAGAAGTACTTAACACGTTGTCAGATTTCAAGCTCAAAATACTATCTTTATACAGTTTAACAAAAATTGTTTTTCAATATAGTGAAGGACTTATTCAAATCAAATGAGGGCCTAAGTAGGATTGGGAAAGTTCAAATAGGTTTCAACGCAGACAATATTATTGTTCTAGGTGGTCTGAGATAGAAGTATTTAACACGCTGTCAGATTTCAAGCTCAAAATACTATTTTTATACAGTTTAACAAAAAGTGTTTTTCAATATAGTGAAAGACTTATTCAAATCAATTGAGGGCCTAAGTAGGAGTGGGAAAGTCCAAATAGTTTTTAAGGCAGAAGGAATTATCATTCTAGGTGGTCTGAGATAGAAGTACTTAACGCGTTGTCAGATTTCAAGCTCAAACTTTTAACTTTATACAGTTTAACAAAAAGTGTTTTTCAATATAGTGAAGTACTTATTCAAATCAATTGAGGGCCTAAGTAGGAGTGGGAAAGTCCAAATAAGTTCCAAAGCAGAAGTAATTATCGTTCTAGGTGGTCGGAGATAGAAGTACTTAACACGTTGTCAGATTTCAAGCTCAAAATACTATCTTTATACAGTTTAACAAAAAGTGTTTTTCAATATAGTGAAAGACTTATTCAAATCAATTGAGGGCCTAAGTAGGAGTCGGAAAGTCCAAATGGGTTCTAAGGCAGAAGGAATTATCATTCTAGGTGGTCTGAGATAGAAGTACTTAACACGTTGTCAGATTTCAAGCTCAAACTTTTAACTTTATACAGTTTAACAAAAAGTGTTTTTCAATATAGTGAAGTACTTATTCAAATCCATTGAGGTCCTAAGCAGGAGTGAGAAAGTTCCAATAGGTTTCAAAGCAGAAGATATTATTGTTCTAGGTGGTCTGAGGTAGAAGAATTTAACACGTTTTCAGATTTCAAGCTCAAAATACTATGTTTATACAGTACAACAAAATGTGTTTTTCAATATATTGAAGGACTTATTCAAATCAATTGAGGGCCTAAGTAGGAGTGGAAAAGTCTAAATAGGTTCTAAGGCAGAAGGAATTGTCGTTCTAGGTGGTCTGAGATAGAAGTACTTAACACGTTGTCAGATTTCAGGCTCAAAATTTTATCTTTATACAGTTTAACAAAAAGTGTTTTTCAATATAGTGAAGGAATTATTCAAATCAATTGAGGGCCTAAGTAGGAGTGGTGAAGTTTAAATAGTTTCTAAGGCAGAAGGAATTATCGTTCTAGGTGGTCTGAGATAGAAGTACTTAACACGTTGTCAGATTTCAAGCTCAAAATACCATCTCTATACAGTTCAACAAGTGTTTTTCAATATATTGAAGGACCTATTCAAATCAATTGAGGGCCCAAGTGGGAGTGGGAAATTTCAAATAGGTTCTAAGAGAGAAGAAATTATCGTTCTAGGTGGTCTCAGATTGAAGTACTTAACACGTTGTCAGATTTCAAGCTCAAAATACTATCTTTATACAGTTTAACAAAAAGTGTTTTTCAATATAGTGAAGGACTTATTCATATCAATTGAGGGCTTAGGTAGGAGTGGGAAAGTCCAAATAAGTTCTAAGGCAGAAAGAATTATCGTTCTAGGTGGTCTGAGATAGAAGTACTTAAAACGTTGTCAGATTTCAAGCTCAAAATTTTATCTTTATACTGTTTAACAAAAAAAAGTATTTCAATATAGTGAAGGACCTATTCAAATCAATTGAAGGCCCAAGTGGGACTGGAGAAGTTCAAATAATTTATAAAAGAAAAGAAATTATCGTTCTAGGTGGTCTCAGATAGAAGTACTTAACACGTTGTCAGATTTCAAGCTCAAAATACTATCTTTATACAGTTTAACAAAAAGAGTTTTTCAATATAGTGAAGGACTTATTCCAATCAATTGAGGGCCTAAGTAGGAGTGGCAAAGTCCAACTAGGTTCTAAAGCAGAAAAAATTATTGTTCTAGGTGTCCTGAGATACAAGTACTTAACAGGTTGTCAGATTTCAAGCTCAAATACTATCTTTATACAGTTTAACAAATGTGTTTTTCAATATAGTGAAGGACTTATTCAAATCAATTGAGGGCCTAATTAGGAGTGGAAAAGTCCAAATATTTTCCAAAGCGGTCGAATTTGTTGTTCTAGGTGGTCTGAGATAGAAGTACTTAACACGTTGTCAGATTTCAAGCTCAAAATTTTATCTTTATACAGTTTAACAAAAACTGTTTTTCAATATAGAGAAGGACCTATTCAAATCAAATGAGGGCCCAAGTGGGAGTGGGAAAGTTCAAATAGGTTCTAAGAGAGAAGAAATTATCGTTCTAGGTGGTCTCAGATAGAAATACTTAACACGTTGTCAGACTTCAAGCTCAAAATTTTGTCTTTATACAGTTTAACAAAAAGTGTTTTTCAATATAGTGAAAGACTTATTCAAATCAATTGAGGGCCTAAGTAGGAGTGGGAAAGTTCATCTAGGTTCCAAAGCAGAATGAATTATCGTTCTAGGTGGTCGGAGATAGAAGTACTTAACACGTTGTCAGATTTCAAGCTCAAAATACTATCTTTATACAGTTCAACAAAAAGTGTTTTTCAATATAGTGAAGGACTTATTCAAACCAATTGAGGGCCTAAGTAGGAGTGGGAAAGTCCAAATATTTTCCAAAGCGGTCGAATTTGTTGTTCTAGGTGGTCTGAGATAGAAGTACTTAACACGTTGTCAGATTTCAAGCTCAAAATTTTATCTTTATACAGTTTAACAAAAACTGTTTTTCAATATAGAGAAGGACCTATTCAAATCAAATGAGGGCCCAAGTGGGAGTGGGAAAGTCCAATTAGGTTCTAAAGCAGAACTAATATAGAAGTACTTAACACGTTGTCAGATTTCAAGCTTAAAATACTATCCTTATACAGTTCAAGAAAAAGAGTCTTTAAATATAGTGAAGGACTTATTCAAATCAATTAAGGGCCTAAGTAGGAGTGGGAAAGTCCAAATATTTTCCAAAGCAGTCGAATTTGTTGTTCTAGGTGGTCTGAGATAGAAGTATTTAACACGTTGTCAGATTTCAAGCTCAAAATACTATCTTTATACAGTATAACAAAATGTGTTTTTCAATATATTGAAGGACTTGTTCTAATCAATTGAGGGCCTAAGCAGGAGTTGGAAATTGTAAATAGGTTCTAAAGCAGAAGGAATTATCGTTCTAGGTAGTCTGAGATAGAAGTACTTAACACGTTGTCAGATTTCAAGCTCAAAATACTATCTTTATACAGTTCAACAAAGTGTTTTTCAATGTTGTGAAGGACTTATTCAATTCGATTGAGGGCCCAAGTGGGATTGGGATAGTTCAAATAGGTTTTAAGAGAGAAGAAATTGTCGTTCTAGGTGGTCTGAGATGGAAGTACTTAACACGTTGTCAGATTTCAAGCTCAAAATACTATCTTTACACAGTTTAACAAAAAGTGTTTTTCAATATTTTAAAGTATTCTCTTATTCAAATCTTTCAATATTTTAAAGTATTGACTTATTCAAATCATTTGAGGGCTTAAGTAGGAGTGGGAAAGTCCAAACAGGTTCTAAAGCAGGAGGATTTATCGTGCTAGGTGGTCTGAGATAGAAGTACTTAACACTTTGTCAGATTTCACGCTCAAAATACTATCATATGCAGTTTACCAAAAAGTGGTTTTCAATAGAGTGAAGGACTTATTCAAATCAAATGACGTCCTTAGTAGGAGTGGGAAAGTCGAATTAGGTTCTAAAGCAGAAGGAATTATTGTTCTAGGTGGTCTGAGATAGAAGTTCTTAACACGTTGTCAAATTGCGAGCTCAAAAAATACTCTTGTGCAGTTTCATGAAAAGCGATTTTCAGTCTAGTTAAGTACTTTTTCAACATACTTTATTACATCCTACTTTTATATAATTTTGAATAGTCCGTTTTTCGTTTAGAGAAATGGCTGTCTCGAAAATTGAAAAGTTCAAAGGTTTCACTGGGAGCCAAAAAGCTTCGGCAGTCGAAATGGTGAAAGAAAGATCTATGCGCGAGGCTTCACGACGCTGTAATGTACCATACTCAAGTCTTAGAAGATGGTGCCTCTCTGGCACTGAAAAAAGTGGTCGACGAAAAATTTTTAACGATGACCAGGAAAAGGAGATCGTTAGACTTACAAGCCATTTTGTGAAGTCGAAAAAATTTTTTCTCAATTTTGTTTGCGAAAGAAGTTTAGCGTGGCATCTGAAAGTGCCGTCATCTTGGTGCAAGAACAAAATACCTGGACGCGGGTGGTTGAGAAGTTTTCTCGAGAGATATTACGTTGTGGGACTCTTCGTGAAAAATGAAAGAAGTTTCTTTCCGAGACGGCGGAGTGCGGCAACTGTTATGATCTTGTTTTCCGAGAAAGTGTTACTCGAATTTGCCAGCATTGTCTTCAAGCAACTGCGAGCAAGATCATGAGTGCGGTATTCAAGTAGAACATATTGACTCGTGAATTGAAAGCTGAAGACAATTTTTTCTTGATATGATTTTGTATGGACATTTGCTGCAAGGTTTTTCGATCTTCGGTTGCTAATTTTCTCTTAATCTCTTAAAAGGGTTTTTCCAATTTTAGTCATTGTTCCTGTTTTAGCTTACCCACTGCTAGGTTCTACGATCTTCAGTGGTTAAAAACTTGCAGTCATTAGGTTTTTCGACCTTCGGTAGCTAATATTCTCTAAAATGGCTTTTTCCAATTTTAGTCATTGTTCCTGGTTTTGCTTACCCACTGCTAGGTTCTACGATCTTTAGTGGTTAAAAACTTGCAGTCGTTAGGTTTTTCCACCTTCGGTTGCAAATATTCTCTAAAATGGGTTTTTGCAATTTTAGTCATTGTTCTTTGTTTAGCTTACCCACTGCTAGGTTCTACGACCTTCAGTGGCTAAAAAATTGCAATCGTTGGGTTTTTCGAGCTTCGGTTGCTAATAATCTCTAAAATGTGTTTTTCAAATTTTAGTAATTGTTCCTGGCTTAGCTTAACCACTGCTAGGTTCAACGAGCTTGAGTGGTTGAAAAAAAGCAGGCGTTAGGTTTTTCGACGTTCGGTTGCTGATACAATCTAAATTTTGTTTTTCCGATTTTAGTTTTTGTTTTTGGTTTAGCTTACCCACTGCTAGGTTCTACGATCTTCAGTGGTTAAAAACTTGCAGTCATTAGGTTTTTCGACCTTCGGTAGCTAATATTCTCTAAAATGGGTGTTTCCATTTTTAGTCATTGTTCCTAATTTAACTTACCCACTGCTAGGTTCTACGATCTTGAGTGGTTAAAAACATGCAGTCGTTAGGTTTTCCGAGCTTCGGTTGCTAATGATCTCTAAAATAGGTTTTTGCAAATTTTAGTGATTTTTCCTAGTTAAGCTTACCCACTGCAAGGTTCTACGACCTTCAGTGGTTAAAAAAAATCAGGCGTTAGGTTTTTCGACCTTCGGTTGCTAATTCAAGCTCAAAATACTATCTTTATACAGTTCAACAAAAAGTGTTTTTCAATATAGTGAAGGACATATTCTAATCAATTGAGGGCATAAGTAGGAGTGGGAGAGTCCAAATAGGTTCCAAAGCAGAAGGAATTATTGTTCTAGGTGGTCTGAGATAGAAGTGCTTAACACGTTGTCAGATTTCAAGCTCAAAATACTATCTTTATACAGTTCAACAAAAAGTGTCTTTCAATATATTGAAGGACTTATTCTAATCAATTGAGGGCCTAAGTAGGAGTGCGAAAGTTCAAATACGTTCTAAAGCAGAAGTAATTTTCGTTCTAGGTGGTCTGAGATAGAAGTACTTAACACGTTGTCAGATTTCGAGCTCAAAATACTATCTTTATACAGTTCAACAAAAAGTGTCTTTCAATAGAGTGAAGGACTTATTCAAATCAATTAAGGGCCTAAGTAGGAGTGCGAAAGTCCAAAAAGGTTCTAAAGCAGAAGTAATTATCGTTCTAGGTGGTCTGAGATAGAAGTACTTAACACGTTGTCAGATTTCAAGCTCAAAATACTATCTTTATACAGTTCAACAAAAAGTGTCTTTCAATATATTGAAGGACTTGTTCTAATCAATTGAGGGCCTAAGTTGGAGTGCGAAAGTCCAAATAGGTTCTAAAGCAGATGTAATTATTGTTCTAGGTGGTCTGAGATAGAAGTACTTAACACGTTGTCAGATTTCAAGCTCAAAATACTATCTTTATACAGTTCAACAAAAAATGTCTTTCAATATTTTGAAGGACTTATTCTAATCAATTGAGGGCCTAATTAGGAGTGCGAAAGTCCAAATAGGTTCTAAAGCAGAAGTAATTATCGTTCTAGGTGGTCCGAGATAGAAGTACTTAACACGTTGTCAGATTTCAAGCTCAAAATACTATCTTTACAGAGTTCAACAAAAAATGTCTTTCAATATATTGAAGGACTTATTCTAATCAATTGAGGGCCTAATTAGGAGTGCGAAAGTCCAAATAGGTTCTAAAGCAGAAGTAATTATCGTTCTAGGTGGTCCGAGATAGAAGTACTTAACACGTTGTCAGATTTCAAGCTCAAAATACTATCTTTAAACAGTTCAACAAAAAGTGTCTTTCAATATATTGAAGGACTTGTTCTAATCAATTGAGGGCCTAAGTAGGAGTGCGAAAATCCAAATAGGTTCTAAAGCAGATGTAATTATCGTTCTAGGTGGTCTGAGATAGAAGTACTTAACACGTTGTCAGATTTCAAGCTCAAAATACTATCTTTATACAGTTCAACAAAAAATATTTTTCAATATATTGAAGGACTTATTCTAATCAATTGAGGGCCTAGTTAGGAGTGCGAAAGTCCAAATAGGTTCTAAAGCAGAAGTAATTATCGTTCTAGGTGGTCCGAGGTAGAAGTACTTAACACGTTGTCAGATTTCAAGCTCATAATACTATCTTTATACAGTTCAACAAAAAGTGTCTTTCAATATAGTGAAGGACTTATTCAAATCAATTAAGGGCCTAAGTAGGAGTGTGAAAGTCCAAACAGGTTCTAAAGCAGATGTAATTATCGTTCTAGGTGGTCTGAGATAGAAATACTTAACACGTTGTCAGATTTCAAGCTCAAAATACTATCTTTATACAGTTCAACAAAAAATATCTTTCAATATATTGAAGGACTTATTCTAATCAATTGAGGGCCTAAGTAGGAGTGCGAAAGTCCAAATAGGTTCTAAAGCAGAAGTAATTATCGTTCTAGGTGGTCCGAGATAGAAGTACTTAACACGTTGTCAGATTTCAAGCTCATAATACTATCTTTATACAGTTCAACAAAAAGTGTCTTTCAATATAGTGAAGGACTTATTCAAATCAATCAAGAGCCTAAGTAGGAGTGTGAAAGTCCAAACAGGTTCTAAGGCAGATGTAATTATCGTTCTAGGTGGTCTGAGATAGAAGTACTTAACACGTTGTCAGATTTCAAGCTCAAAATACTATCTTTATACAGTTCAACAAAAAATATCTTTCAATATATTGAAGGACTTATTCTAATCAATTGAGGGCCTAAGTAGGAGTGCGAAAGTCCAAATAGGTTCTAAAGCAGATGTAATTATCGTTCTAGGTGGTCTGAGATAGAAGTACTTAACACGTTGTCAGATTTCAAGCTCAAAATACTATCTTTATACAGTTCAACAAAGAATGTCTTTCAATATATTGAAGGACTTATTCTAATCAATTGAGGGCCTAATTAGGAGTGCGAAAGTCCAAATAGGTTCTAAAGCAGAAGTAATTATCGTTCTAGGTGGTCCGAGATAGAAGTACTTAACACGTTGTCAGATTTCAAGCTCAAAATACTATCTTTATACAGTTCAACAAAAAATGTCTTTCAATATATTGAAGGACTTGTTCTAATCAATTGAGGGCCTAATTAGGAGTGCGAAAGTCCAAATAGGTTCTAAAGCAGAAGTAATTATCGTTCTAGGTGGTCCGAGATAGAAGTACTTAACACGTTGTCAGATTTCAAGCTCAAAATACTATCTTTTTACAGTTCAACAAAAAGTGTCTTTCAATATATTGAAGGACTTGTTCTAATCAATTGAGGGCCTAAGTAGGAGTGCGAAAGTCCAAATAGGTTCTAAGGCAGATGTAATTATCGTTCTAGGTGGTCTGAGATAGAAGTACTTAACACGTTGTCAGATTTCAAGCTCAAAATACTATCTTTACACAGTTCAACAAAAAATATATTTCAATATATTGAAGGACTTATTCTAATCAATTGAGGGCCTAATTAGGAGTGCGAAAGTCCAAATAGGTTCTAAAGCAGAAGTAATTATCGTTCTAGGTGGTCCGAGATAGAAGTACTTAACACGTTGTCAGATTTCAAGCTCATAATACTATCTTTATACAGTTCAACAAAAAGTGTCTTTCAATATAGTGAAGGACTTATTCAAATCAATTAAGGGCCTAAGTAGGAGTGTGAAAGTCCAAACAAGTTCTAAAGCAGAAGGATTTTTTGTTCTAGGTGGTCTGAGATAGAAGTGCTTATTACGTTGTCAGATTTCAAGCTCAAAATACTATCTTTATACAGTTCAACAAAAAGTGTCTTTCAATATATCGAAGGACTTATTCTAATCAATTAAGGGCCTAAGTAGGAGTGGGAAAGTCCAAATATGTTCTAAAGCAGAAAGAATTGTCGTTCTAGGTGGTCTGAGATAGAAGTACTTAACACGTTGTCAGATTTCAAGCTCAAAATACTATCTTTACAGAGTTCAACAAAAAATGTCTTTCAATATATTGAAGGACTTATTCTAATCAATTGAGGGCCTAATTAGGAGTGCGAAAGTCCAAAAAGGTTCTAAAGCAGAAGTAATTATCGTTCTAGGTGGTCCGAGATAGAAGTACTTAACACGTTGTCAGATTTCAAGCTCAAAATACTATCTTTATACAGTTCAACAAAAAGTGTCTTTCAATATAGTGAAGGACTTATTCAAATCAATTAAGGGCCTAAGTAGGAGTGTGAAAGTCCAAATAGGTTCTAAAGCAGAAGGAATTATTGTTCTAGGTGGTCTGAGATAGAAGTGCTTATTACGTTGTCAGATTTCAAGCTCAAAATACTATCTTTATACAGTTCAACAAAAAGTGTCTTTCAAAATATTGAAGAACTTATTCTAATCAATTGAGGGCCTAAGTAGGAGTGCGAAAGTCCAAATAGGTTCTAAAGCAGATGTAATTATCGTTCTAGGTGGTCTGAGATAGAAGTACTTAACACGTTGTCAGATTTCAAGCTCAAAATACTATCTTTATACAGTTCAACAAAAAATGTCTTTCAATATATTGAAGGACTTATTCTAATCAATGGAGGGCCTAATTAGGAGTGCGAAAGTCCAAATAGGTTCTAATGCAGAAATAATTATCGTTCTAGGTGGTCCGAGATAGAAGTACTTAACACGTTGTCAGATTTCAAGCTCAAAATACTATCTTTATACAGTTCAACAAAAAGTGTCTTTCAATATAGTGAAGGACTTATTCAAATCAATTAAGAGCCTAAGCAGGAGTGGGAAAGTCCAAATATGTTCTAAAGCAGAAAGAATTATCGTTCCAGGTGGTCTGAGATAGAAGTACTTAACACGTTGTCAGATTTCAAGCTCAAAATACTATCTTTATACAGTTTAACAAAAAGTGTCTTTCAATATAGTGAAGGACCTATTGAAATCAATTAGGGGCCTAAGTAGGAGTGTGAAAGTCCAAATAGGTTCTAAAGCAGAAGGAATTATTGTTCTAGGTGGTCTGAGATAGAAGTGCTTTTTACGTTGTCAGATTTCAAGCTCAAAATACTATCTTTATACAGTTCAACAAAAAGTGTCTTTCAATATAGTGAAGGACTTATTCTAATCAATTGAGGGCCTAAGTAGGAGTGGGAAAGTCTAAATAGGTTCTAAAGCAGAAGGAATTATCGTTCTAGGTGGTCTGAGATAGAAGTACTTAACACGTTGTCAGATTTCAAGCTCAAAATACTATCTTTATACAGTTCAAAAAAAAGTGTCTTTCAATATATTGAAGGACTTATTCTGATCAATTGAGGGCCTAAGTAGGAGTGCGAAAGTCCAAATAGGTTCTAAAGCGGAAATAATTATCGTTCTAGGTGGTCTGAGATAGAAGTACTTAACACGTTGTCAGATTTCAAGCTCAAAATACTATCTTTATACAGTTCAACAAAAAGTGTCTTTCAATATATTGAAGGACTTATTCTAATCAATTGAGGGCCTAAGTAGGAGTGGGAAAGTCCAAAAAGGTTCTAAAGCAGAAGAAATTATTGTTCTAGGTGGTCTGAGATAGAAGTGCTTATTACGTTGTCAGATTTCAAGCTCAAAATACTATCTTTATACAGTTCAACAAAAAGTGTCTTTCAATATATTGAAGGACTTATTCTAATCAATTGAGGGCCTAAATAGGAGTGCGAAAGTCCAAATAGGTTCTAAAGCGGAAGTACTTATCGTTCTAGGTGGTCTGAGATAGAAGTACTTAACACGTTGTCAGATTTCAAGCTCAAAATACTATCTTTATGCAGTTTAACAAAAAGTGTTTTTCAATATAGTGAAGGACTTATTCAAATCAATTGAGGGGTTAAGTAGGAGGGGCAAAGTCCAAATAGGTTCTAAGGCAGAAGGAATTATCGTTCTAGGTGGTCTGAGATAGAAGTAATTAACACGTTGTCAGATTTTAAGCTCAAAATACTATCTTTATACAGTTCAACAAAAAGTGTCTTTCAATATAGTGAAGGACTTATTCAAATCGTTTAAGGGCCTAAGTAGGAGTGGCAAAGTCCAAATAGGTTCTAAAGCAGAAGGAATTATTGTTCTAGGTGGTCTGAGATAGAAGTGCTTATTACGTTGTCAGATTTCAAGCTCAAAATACTATCTTTATACAGTTCAACAAAAAGTGTCTTTCAATATAGTGAAGGACTTATTCTAATCAATTGACGGCCTAAGTAGGAGTGGGAAAGTCTAAATAGGTTCTAAAGCAGAAGGAATTATTGTTCTAGGTGGTCTGAGACAGAAGTACTTAACACGTTGTCAGATTTCAAGCTCAAAATACTATCTTTATACAGTTCAAAAAAAAGTGTTTTTCAATATAGTGAAGGACTTATTCAAATCCATTAAGGGCCTAAGTAGGAGTGGGAAAGTCCAAATAAGTTCTAAGGCAAAAGGAATTATCGTTCTAGGTGGTCTGAGATAGAAGTACTTAACACGTTGTCAGATTTCAAGCTCAAAATACTATCTTTATACAGTTCAACAAAAAGTGTTTTTCAATATAGTGAAGGACTTATTCAAGTCAAATGAGGGCCTAAGTAGGAGTGGGAAAGTCCAAATAGGTTCTAAGTCAGAAGGAATTATCGTTCTAGGTGGTCTGAGATAGAAGTACTTAACACGTTGTCAGATTTCAAGCTCAAACTTTTATCTTTATACAGTTTAACAAAAAGTGTTTTTCAATATAGTGAAGTACTTATTCATATCAATTGAGGGCCTAAGTAGGAGTGAGAAATTTTGAAAACGTTTCATGACGGAAGACATTATTGTTCTAGGTGGTCTGAGATAGAAGAATTTAACATGTTGTCAGATTTCAAGCTCAAAATACTATCTTTATACAGTTTAACAAAAAGTGTTCTTCAATTTAGTGAAGGACATATTCAAATCAACTGAGGGGTTAAGTAGGAGTGGCAAAGTCCAAATAGGTTCTAAAGCAGAAGGAATTACTGTTCCAGTTGGTCTGAGATAGAACTACTTAACACGTTGTCAGATTTCAAGCTCAAAATACTATCTTTATACAGTTTAACAAAGTGTTTTTCAATATAGTGAAGGACTTATTCAAATCATTTGAGGGCCTAAGTAGGAGTGGGAAAGTCCAAATAGGTTCCAAGGCGGAAGGAATTATCGTTCTAGGTGGTCTGAGATAGAAGTACTTAACACGTTGTCAGATTTCAAGCTCAAAATACTATGTTTATACAGTATAACAAAATGTGTTTTTCAATATATTGAAAGATTTATTCAAATCAATTGAGGGCCTAAGTAGGAGTGGGAAAGTCTAAATAGGTTCTAAGGTAGAAGGAATTGTCGTTCTAGGTGGTCTGAGATAGAAGTACTTAACACGTTGTCAGATTTCAGGTTCAAAATTTTATCTTTATACAGTTTAACATTAAGTGTTTTTCAATATAGTGAAGGAATTATTCTAATCAATTGAGGGCCTAAGTAGGAGTGGGAAACTTTAAATAGTTTCTAAGGCAGAAGGAATTACCGTTCTAGGTGGTCTGAGATAGAAGTACTTAACACTTTGTCAGATTTCAAGCTCAAAATACTATCTCTATACAGTTCAACAAGTGTTTTTCAATATAGTGAAGGACCTATTCAAATCAATTGAGGGCCCAAGTGGGAGTGAGAAAGTTCAAATAGGTTTTAAGAGAGAAGAAATTATTGTTCTAGGTGGTCTCAGATGGAAGTACTTAACACGTTGTCAGATTTCAAGCTCAAAATACTATCTTTATACAGTTTAACAAAAAGTGTTTTTCAATATAGTGAAAGACTTATTCATATCAATTGAGGGCCTAAGTAGGAGTGGGAAAGTCCAAATAGGTTCCAAGGCAGAAGGAATTATCATTCTAGGTGGTCTGAGATAGAAGTACTTAACACGTTGTCAGATTTCAAGCTCAAACTTTTAACTTAATACAGTTTAACAAAAAGTGTTTTTCAATATAGTGAAAGACTTATTCATATCAATTGAGGGCCTAAGTAGGAGTGGGAAAGTCCAAATAGGTTCCAAGGCAGAAGGAATTATCATTCTAAGTGGTCTGAGATAGACGTACTTAACACGTTGTCAGATTTCAAGCTCAAAATACTATCTTTATACAGTTTAACAAAAAGTGTTTTTCAAAATAGTGAAGGACTTAATCAAATCAATTGAGGGCCTAGGTAGGAGTGGGAAAGTTCAAATAGGTTCCAAATCAGAAGTAATTATCGTTCTAGTTGGTCGGAGATAGAAGTACTTAACACGTTGTCAGATTTCAAGCTCAAAATACTATCTTTATACAGTTTAACAAAAAGTGTTTTTCAATATAGTGAAGGACTTATTCAAATCAAATGAGGGCCTAAGTAGGATTGGGAAAGTTCAAATAGGTTTCAACGCAGACAATATTATTGTTCTAGGTGGTCTGAGATAGAAGTACTTAACACATTGTCAGATTTCAAGCTCAAAATACTATCTTTATACAGTTTTACAAAAAGTGTTTTTCAATATAGTGAAAGACTTATTCAAATCAATTGAGGGCCTAAGTAGGAGTGGGAAAGTCCAAATAGTTTTTAAGGCAGAAGGAATTATCATTCTAGGTGGTCTGAGATAGAAGAAATTAACGCGTTGTCAGATTTCAAGCTCAAACTTTTAACTTTAAACAGTTTAACAAAAAGTGTTTTTCAAAATAGTGAAGTACTTATTCAAATCAATTGAAGGCCTAAGTAGGAGTGGGAAAGTCCAAATAGGTTCCAAAGCAGAAGTAATTATCGTTCTAGGTGGTCGGAGATAGAAGTACTTAACACGTTGTCAGATTTCAAGCTCAAACTTTTAACTTTATACAGTTTAACAAAAAGTGTTTTTCAATATAGTGAAGTACTTATTCAAATCAATTGAGGGCCTAAGTAGGAGTGAGAAAGTTCCAACAGATTTCAAAGCAGAAGATATTATTGTTCTAGGTGGTCTGAGGTAGAAGAATTTAACACGTTGTCAGATTTCAAGCTCAAAATACTATCTTTATACAGTTTAACAAAAAGTGTTTTTCAATATATTGAAGGACTTATTCAAATCAATTGAGGGCCTAAGTAGGAGTGGGAAAGGCTAAATAGGTTCTAAGGCAGAAGGAATTGTCCTTCTAGGTGGTCTGAGATAGAAGTTCTTATCACGTTGTCAGATTTCAGGCTCAAAATTTTATCTTTATACAGTTTAACAAAAAGTGTTTTTCAATATATTGAAGGACTTATTCAAATCAATTGAGGGCCTAAGTAGGAGTGGGAAAAGCTAAATAGGTTCTAAGGCAGAAGGAATTGTCATTCTAGGTGGTCTGAGATAGAAGTTCTTATCACGTTGTCAGATTTCAGGCTCAAAATTTTATCTTTATACAGTTTAACAAAAAGTGTTTTTCAATATAGTGAAGGAATTATTAAAATCAATTGAGGGCCTAAGTAGGAGTGGGAAAGTTTAAATAGTTTCTAAGGCAGAAGGAATTATCGTTCTAGGTGGTCTGAGATAGAAGTACTTAACACGTTGTCAGATTTCAAGCTCAAAATACCATCTCTATACAATTCAACAAGTGTTTTTCAATATAGTGAAGGACCTATTCAAATCAATTGAGGGCCCAAGTGGGAGTGGGAAAGTTCAAATAGGTTCTAAGAGAGAAGAAAATATCGTTCTAGGTGGTCTCAGATTGAAGTACTTAACACGTTGTCAGATTTCAAGCTCAAAATACTATCTTTATACAGTTTAACAAAAAGTGTTTTTCAAAATAGTGAAGGACTTATTCAAATCAATTGAGGGCCTAGGTAGGAGTGGGAAAGTCCAAATAGGTTCTAATGCAGAAAGAATTATCGTTCTAGATGGTCTGAGATAGAAGTACTTAAAACGTTGTCAGATTTCAAGCTCAAAATACTATCTTTATACAGTTTAAAAAAAAGTGTTTTTCAATACAGTGAAGGACTTATTCAAATCAAATGAGGGCCTAAGTAGGAGTGGGAAAGTCCAAATAGGTTCTAAGGCAGAAAAAATTATCGTTCTAGGTGGTCTGAGATAGAAGTACTTAAAACGTTGTCAGATTTCAAGCTCAAAATTTTATCTTTATACTGTTTAACAAAAAAAGTATTTCAATATAGTGAAGGACCTATTCAAATCAATTGAAGGCCCAAGTGGGAGTGGAGAAGTTCAAATAGGTTATAAAGGAAAAGAAATTATCGTTCTAGGTGGTCTCAGATAGAAGTACTTAACATGTTGTCAGATTTCAAGCTCAAAATACTATCTTTATACAGTTTAACAAAAAGAGTTTTTCAATATAGTGAAGGACTTATTCCAATCAATTGAGGGCCTAAGTAGGAGTGGGAATGTCCAACTAGGTTCTAAAGCAGAAAGAATTATTGTTCTAGGTGTCCTGAGATAGAAGTACTTAACAGGTTGTCAGATTTCAAGCTCAAAATACAATATTTATACAGTTTAACAAATGTGTTCTTCAATATAGTGAAGGACTTATTCAAATCAATTGAGGGCCTAATTAGGAGTGGAAATGTTCAAATAGGTTCTAAGGCAGAAGGAATTATTGTTCTAGGTGGTCTGAGATAGAAGTACTTAACACGTTGTCAGATTTCAAGCTCAAAATTTTATCTTTATACAGTTTAACAAAAACTGTTTTTCAATATAGAGAAGGACCTATTTAAATCAAACGAGGGCCCAAGTGGGAGTGGGAAATTTCAAATAGGTTCTAAGAGAGAAGAAATTATCGTTCTAGGTGGTCTCAGATAGAAGTACTTAACACGTTGTCAGACTTCAAGCTCAAAATTTTGTCTTTATACAGTTTAACAAAAAGTGTTTTTCAATATAGTGAAAGACTTATTCAAATCAATTGAGGGCCTAAGTAGGAGTGGGAAAGTTCAAATAGGTTCCAAAGCAGAATGAATTATCGTTCTAGGTGGTCGGAGATGGAAGTACTTAACACGTTGTCAGATTTCAAGCTCAAAATACTATCTTTACACAGTTTAACAAAAAGTGTTTTTCAATATTTTAAAGGACATATTCAAATCATTTGAGGGCTTAAGTAGGAGTGGGAAAGTCCAAATAGGTTCTAAAGCAGGAGGATTTATCGTTCTTGGTGGTCTGAGATAGAAGTACTTAACACGTTGTCAGATTTCACGCTCAAAATACTATCATATGCAGTTCACCAAAAAGTGGTTTTCAATAGAGTGAAGGACTTATTCAAATCAAATGACGTCCTAAGTAGGAGTGGGAAAGTCGAATTAGGTTCTAAAGCAGAAGGAATTATTGTTCTAGGTGGTCTGAGATAGAAGTACTTAACACGTTGTCAAATTGTGAGCTCAAAAAATACTCTTGTGCAGTTTCATGAAAAGCGATTTTCAGTCTAGTTAAGGACTTTTTCAACATACTTTATTACATCCTACTTTTATATAATTTTGAATAGTTCGTTTTTTGTTTAGAGAAATGGCTGTCTCGAAAATTGAAAAGTTCAAAGGTTTCACTGAGAGCCAAAAAGCTTCGGCAGTCGAAATGGTGAAAGAAAGATCTATGCGCGAGGCTTCACGACGCTGTAATGTACCATACTCAAGTCTTAGAAGATGGTGCCTCTCTGGCACTGAAAAAAGTGGTCGACGAAAAATTTTTAACGATGACCAGGAAAAGGAGATCGTTAGACTTACAAGCCATTTTGTGAAGTCGAAAAATTTTTTTCTCAATTTTGTTTACGAAAGAAGTTTAGCGTGGCATCTGAAAGTGCCGTCATCTTGGTGCAAGAACAAAATACCTGGACGCGGGTGGTTGAGAAGTTTTCTCGAGAGATATTACGTTGTGGGACTCTTCGTGAAAAATGGAAAGAAGTTTCTTTCCGAGACGGCGGAGTGCGGCAACTGTTATGATCTTGTATTCCGAGAGAGTGTTACTCGAATTTGCCAGCATTGTCTTCAAGCAACTGCGAGCAAGATCATGAGTGCGGTATTCAAGTAGAACATATTGACTCGTGAATTGAAAGCTGAAGACAATTTTTTCTTGATATGATTTTGTATGGACATTTGCTGCAAGGTTTTTCGATCTTCGGTTGCTAATTTTCTCTTAATCTCTTAAAAGGGTTTTTCCAATTTTAGTCATTGTTCCTGTTTTAGCTTACTCACTGCTAGGTTCTACGATCTTCAGTGGCTAAAAACTTGCAGTCATTAGGTTTTTCGACCTTCGGTAGCTAATATTCTCTAAAATGGGTTTTTCCAATTTTAGTCATTGTTCCTGGTTTTGCTTACCCACTGCTAGGTTCTACGATCTTTAGTGGTTAAAAACTTGCAGTCGTTAGGTTTTTCCACCTTCGGTTGCAAATAATCTCTAAAATGGGTTTTTCCAATTTTAGTCATTGTTCTTTGTTTAGCTTACCCACTGCTAGTTCTACGACCTTCAGTGGCTAAAAAATTGCAATCGTTGGGTTTTTCGAGCTTCGGTTGCTAATAATCTCCAAAATGTGTTTTTCAAATTTTAGTAATTGTTCCTGGCTTAGCTTAACCACTGCCAGGTTCTACGAGCTTGAGTGGTTGAAAAAAAGCAGGCGTTAGGTTTTTCGACCTTCGGTTGCTAGTACAATCTAAATTTTGTTTTTCCGATTTTAGTTTTTGTTTTTGGTTTGGCTTACCAACTGCTAGGTTCTACGACTTTCAGTGGCTAAAAAGTTGCAGTCGTTAGGTTTTTCGACCTTCGGTTGCCAATAATCTCTTAATCTTTAAAATGGGTGTTTCCATTTTTAGTCATTGTTCCTAATTTAGCTTACCCACTGCTAGGTTCTACGATCTTGAGTGGTTAAAAACATGCAGTCGTTAGGTTTTCCGAGCTTCGGTTGCTAATGATCTCTAAAATAGGTTTTTGCAAATTTAGTGATTTTTCCTGGTTAAGCTTACCCACTGCTAGGTTCTACGACCTTCAGTGGTTAAAAAAATTCAGGCGTTAGGTTTTTCGACCTTCGGTTGCTAATATTCTATAAAATGGGTTTTCCCAATGTTAGTTTTTGTTCTTTTTTTAGCTTACCCACTGCTAGGTTGTACGGCCTTCAGTGGCTAAGAAATTTCAATCGTTGGGTTTTTCGAGCTTCGGTTGCTAATAATCTCTAAAATGGGTTTTTCAAATTTTAGTTATTGTTCCTGGTTAAGCTTACCCACTGCTAGGTTCTACGACCTTCAGTGGTTAAAAAAATTCAGGCGTTAGGTTTTTCGACCTTCGGTTGCTAATATTCTATGAAATGGGTTTTCCCAATGTTAGTTTTTGTTCTTTTTTAGCTTACCCACTGCTAGGTTCTACGGCCTTCAATGGCTAAAAACTTGCAGTTGTTAGATTTTTCGACCTTCAGTTGCTAATATTCTCTAAACTGTGTTTTTCCAATTTTAGTCACTGTTCTTTGTTAAGCTGACACACTGCTGTTTTCTACGACTGTCAGTGGTTTAAAAAGTGCCGGTTAAAGTTGAATCTTGTTTTATTTGTTTTTTTGCTTTTGTTTTTTTTTTCAAGATTTAAATTAAGTTGTTGAGATTAGCTTTGACAGTGCTCTGGGTTCGTTTTATCATTGTTTTCTCTGAAAAAATCTCCACTTTCGTTTGGTTCAATGAAACCTTGATTTTATTCATTGTAGATTTAACATGCCTTTAATAAATTTGCTTGAAAACATGGATCTCGAAAATTCTCAGAAAGAAGTTCTGAGACAGGTGATTGTTAAATCCTGTCTTACAACTGCATCGTTTAAACTGCTTACAGATGAGCAACTTTGTGCAATCGGGTTCCCTCTGCCTGCTATTGTTGAGATGAGGGCCTTACTAGAGAGCGCCAGTGAGGTTCTAACGCCTGTAAGCCTGAACACGCCAAGTACGCCAGCGAGTTCCTCTAACACTCCATCGGCTAATTTCATACCTGTTCGTGGCGAAAATATTGATGCTGATGAGCTAACTGTGGAGAAGCTGAAAGAACTCGCTGGCCACATAGACGTCAAGGCAGCGATCGGCTTGAAAGTTCTAACACGACTGGTTGTAGATGAGATGATAAAGGTTTATGCTGATTTTTTTAAAACATTTCTTTCTGATCGATTGAAGTTTTCAAATTGTTTTTTGCATTAAGAGAGTTCCGGGAATGGAGATGGACAAACTGAAACCATCCACCTCAATGAAAATTCAGTATGCGAAGCTTGCATTAGATGCTTTTCCAGAGCTTGCGTCTGTGGACGAAAATTGTCCTTTTGTAAGTTTTATTGTCACTTTTTTTGTTCCTCTCGTACTTTGTTTTCATTGCTGAGATGTTTAGGCTGTCTTGTATAAGCCGTACTTCAGAGAAAAGCTACCTGGAGGAGCAGTGCGAAAGCACACTCCTTCGGGAACTATAGAGAAGCACCTCAAAAGTCGCCGAACAGAGGTCAGAATGAGGGAAGATGCTCGCCTCTCAAGAGCTGGTCTCTTAAGAAAAAGTTTTCTGAGTCTGAATTTTGAAACAAAATAGAGAAGTTGAACTTGTTCTAGTTTTGTCCTCATGATTCATCGTTGTTTTTGTAGGATTAGTTGTTCCTGCTAAGCGGGCAAGAAAAGAGCGGTCACTGAATGAAGTCGAGACGCTTGCTGATTTGTCGGATCTGATGACAAACTTTGGTGAAACAGATCAGAGCGCGCAAGTAGTTCGGAGGCACACCTTTGAGGAGAGGCAAAAGCTTCTTTCTGGAAAAGCATTAGTGGACTGCGCCGACTATTTGTACGCGACTGGGCTCAATGTGCAAGATTTTGAAGAGGTTTTTTTAAATTTTCTTTATCGGTTCTCAAAGGGTATTTATCTTAATGAATTGTTTTCCAGCTGGACGCTGAATTCAGGCTCTGGGTTCCAAGGGCACTCAATGACAATTTTTCTAAGCTGTTTCTCTTGTATGTGAAAAAAGTCTTGACATTGGCGCAAAGTCCACCCAATGAAAGCCGCGACAAAATCTCGGATCTTCGTTTGAAGCAATGTAAGAATATTCTGCAGTAAAAAAAAATGTTCTCAATATTAGCCTAATTATACTCAACGTGTTCAAATTTCAGTGCCAGACAGTGAGCTGGCGTTAAGTTTGCTTCCTTTATTGGCTCCTGTGAAGCTCCCAACTGGCGTTAAGAGCCGTCCAACAGCCGTGGAAGCAATTATTAAATGCCGCGACAACTTTATCGTCGACATATCAGGAATAACTTTTTCTTAAATTTTTCAAAATATAATGAGAACTTTGGTTCTGTTCTTTAGGGAAGTGTCAAACATCGAGCAGGAGGCCAAAAAGCGTTGCCCTGGGGCAATATTGAAAACTTCGACTCAGGTTGACTTCATGTTTCTATGTTTCCCAAACGTAATTCAAAAATAATTCATTTTTTTCTGCAATTGAGCTCGGTAATGTTTGGTTTCGGTTTCTTGCAGGTGTTTGTGGTGTCACCTGTGGGCACCATCGAGGCCAGGGACTTGTTCAACGCGGTGGATATCGGTTTAGGGATGTTTTACGTTCTCAACGGAAAATACCCAGAGGAGACTTTCATTTTGTGGTCCTTTCTGCAAATAATTGTGTTCATGATTCCTTCTGGAAAGGTGCCGACACAAGTAGACACGCTAGCTAGATCACTGAATAATGATCCACAGGAGCTTTGATCAAACTCAGACTTGAATGAACGTCATTATAGCCGCCTATTTTTCTAGTCCGCTTTCTTTCCTGGTTTTACTTAACTTTTGTTTTGTCTTTTGGTTATGTTCCAATGTAAACTGAACTAAGATGTTAATATTACAAACTTTGTTTCTTTTTGATTAATCGATTTTTACTTCTGGTTTCTGTAAAACGTGAGGGCATAATAATTTCTATGCACATCAATACAATTGCCGTCAGTTGTTTTTTTTTGTTTTACGAGAACTCATGTTCTCTGTCCGTTTGTCAGTTTTTCAAGTAATTTTCTTCACTTTCTTCTTTTTCTCTTCGTTTTTTAGATGCTTTTGCTTTCTATCGAACAGTGAGTCACTTTGTTGCTTTCAACAATGGAAAGATACACTGAAATTGGCACGAGGTGGCAAGTGCGGACTGGCTTCTTCTAGAAGAATTGATCAACGGGGACGGTAGACTTGTTCACCGTGCAGTAAGAAGTATTCAGCAAACAGCGTTGGCTCAAAACCCGCTGGTGTTGAAAAATATGCGCAATTTGTACGAAACTTCTAATATGGTGGTTAGTTACGAACCGGAAACTGCTTATCAGGAGGATTACAGTCGTGGTTATCTTGGAATTAAGGTAATAGCCAAGATTAAATTTGCTGCTAATAAACTAGTTTTAGGCCTCTCAGGTTTAGTAACAGAATGTCCTAGTGATGTCGATAGCACTCCCGAGCTAAATTTCTCCGTGTTTTACCGTAATTCTGAATCTTATTCACTTCAAGGTCCCCTTACTTTTGTTAATCATTCATGTCACCCTAACTGCAGGTATGAAACGATCAGAGGTAAAGATGGTTTTGTTTCAATAAGAACTTTAAGAGATGTTAATGAAGGCGAGGAGATCACAGCTTCGTATGGAAAAAGCAATTTTGGTTCCAACAAAGAATTTTGTTTGTGCCCCTTTAAAGAAGATCATCAATCGAAAGCAATAAGCGCCTTGCCATGTGCGCCATTAAAGGGTAAGCGTTCTGGTAAATCTTTTTCTAAATGCGTTGTGATAACAGAATCCACTGATTCTATTAATGTGAGCAGTTCTCTGATAGACCACAAAGAGCTTGCTCAGGATATGATTGACAACACTTTAGGCGTATTGGAACCCATAGAAAGAGAAATGCCAGTGCAGGTAACGGGCAGCTCTTGTAATGAAGAGAACTTAGAACCGTCAAAAAGTAGTGATCTAGGTTCAGAAAGGTTTTCGCGTAGAAACCAGAGAGTGATTGAAAATACTGATGAAAGCAGTTTGCTTTATCGAGCGGAATGTGAGTTTTGCAAAAAGCGGGTAATATTGACTAACCACGTTTTTCTTGACCACATTAGAAGAAATCATTGTCTAGAAGCTGAAATCAAATGTGTTATTTGTTTTCGACTCTTTTCGGGCTTCAACAGTTTTGTTAATCATGTAAAAAAAATATGAACTTGAATTGTCCGTTTCAAGAGGAAACGATGTTGATATTTATCTAAATAGTCAATCTTGTAGTACTGCCGTTTCTGTTGATAGTTCTTGTGATAGCGAGTCAGGGGCTTCTGATACGCGTGATTGTACAACAAATGTTGCGGGAATAATATCTTCCTCTTTTTTAGGCACACAGGAAAAGGTCTACAGTTGGTGTCAGGATAAGTATAGAGAAGGTGAAAAAAGTAACGCTGCGTTTTCTTGTAAGTTCAAAGGTTGCGATATGAAAGAACTCACACTCAGTAATTACACTTCCCACCTCAGTAACTATCATGGTGCTGCGTCTTCCTTTGTTTGTCCTTTCTGTCCTAGAGAATTTTGTTCGTTAAAATATTTGAATAAGCATGCGAGGAAAGATCATAGAAAAACGCAATGCAAAAACAAAATTTTTGTGGATGATAATAATAGTGACTCAACTGACTACCTAGAAAATGTTTTAATCTCTCCTAAAAGTGTTGAAATAACGGAAGAATCGGACCTAATTGAAAGGATTTCTAGGTTAATCGACGGTTCTGCTGGTCAGAATGTTTTACTTAGTATGTTAGGTGACACATCAGCAACGTGGTGTCAAGCGTTCCGTTATATTGTGGCTACTAAGAACTTCACTGAAGATATAATGAAAACTGTTAATCCCTGTTTAGGACTCATTTCGTAGGAATGTCCAGATGTTCTCGCAAGTCATTGCTTCCGCAGTCTGTTAAAGGCTTCTGGAGAATTTACCTTCTGTTCGGCTGAAAATGAGTATCAAGTTCTTAAACTGCTGAAGCAGAAAAGGCAGTTTGTGATGCCTTGCGATTTAGTATTTGGGGTTGAACATGAAATAAGATCAGTTAAAGGTCAATCTGTTTTTAAACAGATTGAAAGAACCGGTCAGTTTGTTTCAATATCAAAAGTTTTACAAAACACAATTTTTTATGACGATAAAATTTTAGCTGTTATGGGGACATATAGTCGTCTCCTGGAAGGTTTAAGCAAAGTTGGAGTTATATTAGATGGCATGCATACTGTCGGAAAAATAAGTTTTCCGTATACCTCGAGTAAAAGTACGTCTCTTAGTGATGTAGATTTCGTAATACAGCAGAGTGGTTCTGAAGACATAACAAACTTGAGTTTACAATTGTATTTTGATGAAATTGAACCTGTAAATCCTATTCGAAGTCGAGCCTAAATTCATAAGATAGGATGTTTTTATTGGTGCCTGAAAAATCTCCCTCCTTGGTACCTCTCGGATATGCGGATGACACATCTTGTAGCTCTGGTTCCGTACCTAGATATTGAAACATACGGCTTTAAGGAGGTTTTAACTGCAATCAAAGGCGATTTGGTTGGTTTAGAAAGTGGTGTAGAAGTTAAAACAAAAACCGGTAAAAATTATCTGTTGCTTTGAGACGGTTAAGTTTCGTCGCAGACAATTTGGCTTACCATGCTGTTTTTGGATTCAATAAAAATTTTTCTGGAGGTTTTTGTTGTGAAAAATGTACGGTGCCGCAGTCATCTTTTAAATCAGTTTTCGAAGAACGTTTACAGCATCTTAGAGGTTCTCAGTCTTGTAGAGAAGACGCAGTGAACAAACGGAATGGTATCAAGCACCTTTGCGTTCTAGAAACTTTCTACTTTGATCCTTACGAGAACTTCACTGCTGATCTACATCACGGCATTTTCCAAGGAAGTCTAATGAATATACTACGCATAGTTCTTAACGAATTAATACCTGACTATTTGAGCCCTGATAGTCTTAATTTAAGAATAAATAAATTTGCTTATGGTCGTGATATTGATGATAAACCGTCAGAAATTGATTTTGAGAGGATCAAAGATAAGTCGCACGGACACAATTCAAACAGAAGTACGATCAAATGTTTACACTCTACCGTTTTCTACCACTAATGATATATGACGCTGTTCCCATTAACGAAATTTGGAAATTTTTGCTTGATTTTTTGACCTTATTGCTTTTTTGCTTAGGCCGACGTTTGTGGAGTCCGACTATCAACTGTTGGGGGTTTTAATTCGTAAGTTATTACAACTGATTTTGTTTGCTGATTTTAAAGCCATCTGTGTTTTTTCTGTTGTTTCAGATGAACATTTGGAGACATTGGTTCAATTTTTTCCCTCAGAATCGGTAACATTTAAGCAACATAAGTTGATTCATTACCCGAGAGTGCTGAAATCATCGGGAACTTTTCTCTATCAAAATGTCTTAAGGTATGAACGCAAACATCGATTTTTTAAACGGTTGACACATAACATTTGTAATTTCAAAAAAATCTGTAAAAGTCTGGCCATACGTCATCAGGTTAACGAGTATTTTAATTGGAAGGACAATATCCCCATCAAACAAAATATTTTTCCTTGTTGCAAACAAGGTTTTGTGTCTGATTCTTTAATTTCTACAAATGAAAAACACCGTAGTTGTTTTTCTGAACCTGAGTGTTTACAGTCGAGCAATGCTGTTATAATGGGAACTAGATATGGTTTGAATGATGTTCTTATTTTAGATATCGACCATGAAAATTCATATCCAAAATTTGTTCTCATTCAAAAAGTCTTGTTTTGCGAGCCCAGAGTTTTTTTTTCTTGCTTCGAGTTAAAAACAGTTAAATACCAAGAGAAATTGCGTTCTTATTGTGTTTCAATAAATTATCAAGCAGGACTTGTTCTGGTTGCGTTTGATGATCTGTTTGATTTTCACCCTTTGTCATTGCATAAATGCGCGGTAGTTGATTGTTTTTACGAACACGTTGTGCTGGGGCACACTCTAAAGTACAATAACTATGCATCCAATTTTAAATTTCTTTAATTTTCCTCGAATGTTTTTGCGTTCTTTTGTTTTTTGTATTAAACTGCTTATGACAGTTATGTTCCTGTCGAGTAAATTTTTTTTGGTCTTTTAGCAATTTATTTGGATCTGCTGGTATTTTTTTTTTTGGATCTAGTAACAATTATTTGAGTTCTTTGGTCCTTGTTTTTCGTCCATTTTGATGTTCTCGCTTTTGTCTTCAAAGAATGGAGATCAAGAGGCTGGTACGGCGGAATGGAAACAACTTCCACTTCTACGACGAGGACGAAAATGAGGACGTAGTTACCATATTAGATTAAATGTACTATCTACACCATCATGTGCAATTAGTCCTAAATGAAAGGGTTTTATTTATTGGAGACTCAAATATGAGAAATGCCTTTGATAATTTTAGTCACTATGATTGCATAAAGGATTTAGCTATTGATAATAAAAGTCAGGGAGGACGACAAGCAAAACATTTAATGTCTCTCTATCCAGAAATTGTGCAGTATAGGCGCATAGTATTTTGTGTTGGAAACAATGATTTCAATTCAACAAATGATGAAACTTTGCTAAAATACTATACATATTTAGTAGAAAATCTCCCCTATGAACATCAAACTCTGTTTCTCGAGTTGCTACCTAGGATGGACCATGCAGAATATTATGATGATCAAAATGGAAACAGATGCTTTAAACAAACCAGACTTAGGCTTTTAATTTAAAAATGAAAAGTAAGCTTGGTTTTATTTTTTACGGAAATAAATTAATTCATCCCTGTCATTTCAGCCCTCATGATAAATGTCATCTACATGAGTTGCGTCAGCGCAAGTTGATTGTAACTATGTCAAAAATAGCTAATAACCTTCTCTTTAATTTTCATAACAAGAAACTTTAGTTGTGCATATCCATATCTGTATTTATTTCACCAAAAAAAAATTAAAGTTTTGCTTGTCAAGCAAAAAAAACAAAAAAATAGCGTTATAGCGTTCAGGTTAATCTAAACTTATGCTTCGTTTTGATTTGGATTAGTTCCAATCTCTTTTAAGATAAAGATTTTAAAGCGTGGTTTGTTTTTGAGTTATTTTTGTCTTAGTTTGAAATTTTCGAATTGAAATCAAAACAAAGAACAGGTGTTAGATTTTATGTTTGTGTTTAACCAACTGTCATACGTTCAATAATTTGATTATAATAACTGCATCTGTTTAGAAAGTGCTTTTTAATTGAATCATTTCCAGTGTGTTCGGTTGAGGTTCCCCACACAATTTAGGTGTTAACTACAGCGCTGCCCGCTTTTTGGTTTGCAAAATTTGCTGATCTAGAGAAATTATTATTCCAGCCGAAGCACTGGAGTTGATTCAGTAATTTTGGCACTCATTAATAATCGGACATGTCAACTATAAATCAACTCTTAATCCAATTGGTTTCATATGATGCCTAGTTCATGTTAACTCTCATTTGTAATCGGACTCTAGTTGTGCATACCACTACCTATACTTAATTAAATCCGCAAAAAAATAGAAAAGTTTGCTTGTCAAACAAAAAAACAAAAAACACAGCGTTAGCGTTAATTTAAACTGACGCTTCGTTTTGATTTTGATCAGATGCAATCTCATCTATGATTAAAATTTTACAGCCTATCTCCTATTTATTTTTGAATATGTCTCCTGGATTTCACAATGTTGCTGCCCTTTTAATTCTTAGAATCAATTTGTAAGTTAATATTTGAAATCAAAACAAAGCGTAGGTGTTTCGTTTAATATTTCTGTTTAACCAATTTTAAATTTTTGTTCATTAAATTATTTGACAAATTTGCATTTGTTTAAAAAGTGCTGATTAGTTGAATCATTTTCGGTGTCATCGGCTAAGGTCCTAAACATTTTATTTGTTATTACTGTGCATTTTTTTGCTCCTTTGTCAAAAATTTGTTGATCTAGAAGAGTAATTATTCCAGCCGAAGCACTGACGTTGTTTCAATAATTTTGGCACTCATTAGTAATCGGACTTGTCAGTTCTATATCAATACTTTTAATCCAATTAGTTGCCTCATTGTTTCATATGATGCCTGTGTCAATTTCTGTTCTGCTAGCAGCTAATTATTTCTACTTCACTTATCATTTTTGCTAATTTCAATGTTCAATCTAATTGCACCTAGTACTGAAATTTTCAACACTTTTTACCTATTTCGCGTGTTTATGTTTCCTAAACCATGTTTGCTAATTATATCCCAGTTTATGATATGCACTGTCATTTTTCAAGCGTAGTCTTTGTTTTTTTATCAGTTAAATATAAACACGCGAACAAAATTTCTGTTCGCTGATGGTGATAACTTTTTCGAAATTTATTTGTAATTTAAAAAAATGGAAAGTTGGTCCGCAGACACAAAATTCAAAACTATCAAATTGATTGTACAATCCTATGCTTCATTTTGATTTTAGTTATGTCTAATTTCATCTAAGACTTAGGACTGGTAGGCTGCACAGCCTTCAGTTTTTTTTTGTTTTCGGCTGTTAGGTTTTACAACCTTCAGCTGCTTTTTTTAATCTCATCAAATAGTTTAAACATTCCTAACTAAAATCAAAATCAAGCATAGATTTTACCCTTTCATGTTATTTGCTTCACTTAAAAGCTATATTTTCATGTGTTATTTAGCTGTATCACTTTTTATCGTATGAACAAAAGAGCTGCATTTGATATTGAGACTGCTTTCGATGGAATCAATTTCGTTTTTTTGGCTGAATTGTCTCTAAAATTTAGAGAAAGTTACTTCCGGATTTTCAAATTGAAAGTTTTGTGGAATAAGAGCACTTTTTCAGCCAATGGACTGAAATTTTTTCGTGTGAAGTTTTATCTTATCAGATATCTTAATTTTGAAATCATTCTTTATTTCATTATCTTCAATTCTATTGTTTCACTTAGTTCTATCCTTAATTGAATTCCAAAGTTCGCGTGTTTAGAGGTTTTGTATCACTGCATTTTCCTATTTGATGATATTCACTGTCATTTTTTGGCTCTAGTCATGTTTACTTTTTAAAAACTTCTGAACACGCGATCAACTTTTTATGTACCTTATCTTTAACAATCTGTTGTGCTTCACAATTTTGTCAAAAAATCAAAAGACTAGTCTTCAGACAAAGAAAAAAGTTTGTACCAGGTATCGAATTGAAATAATTTTTTTCGCTTCTTGAGTCAGAAAGCAACGTGATGAATTAAGTCGAATAATGGTTACGGCGGTGTTTTTGTCTGTTTTTTTCCATTTCGTCGCCTTTTTTATTTTGTTTGTTTGTTGAGGTTTTTATGTTGTTGCTAGGGTTCTTTTCTGTTTTGGATTACTGTCAGTTTTTATTGTTTAGGGTTCGATCTTTGCTAAGCAATGCGGTTTTTAAATCCTCCTGCTTTTGGTCTTCAAATGTTTTTAATTAGCTGTTTGTACGTTTATTTCAGTCAAGGGATTTCCTAGAAGTTTTTGTGTTTTAGATTTTGTCATTCAAGCGTGGTGTACCTTTTTTCTTTTCTATTGTTTTCTTGTTGTGGTTTTTTTGGTTAATTTTATTTGCATTTTTGGTATTTTGTTAATGTATTTAGTCGTTTGATTGTGTCTTGTTTTTTCACTAATTGGTTCAAATGTTTTTAAATATTGCACGAAATTTGCATTTTCTTCTATAAAATTTTTAATGAGCATTTGTTTGTGACGTTCGTTTCTCCTCCCGCCTGTTTGAATTAGTTTGATATTTTCTAAACCTTTTAAATTTCATCTTTGCGGTTTTCTTGTTGCCTTTTGGATTCTGCTTTTTGTAGATGGCGGATTTTTGAATCTGTTGGTTTTTCGGTTGCTTCTTTTTTCCTTGTTGATTATTATTCAATCAGTTTTTTTGTTTTGGAGTTTCTGTCTGTAATTTTCTAGCGCTATTTTTTTCCTTACTGCCTCAGCTTGTTATAGGGTTCCGTTGAGTTTTTAAATATTTTACATATTCGCAAAGTTTTTCTTATTTTTCGCTGTTTTTGCTGTGGATTGTTGTTTCTCAGTTTTTTTGGTTTTCTTTTTGGTTCTTTAGGTCTTCTCTATTTTATTTTGCATTTTTTAGTGTTTTTTTCTACTTGCAGCTGCTTGTGGATTTGATTTTGTTGTCATTTCTTCAATCTTTGTTGGGTTAGTACCTTCTGTTAACCTCTAGTTCTTCCAGATTTCATCTTTGCGATGTTTTGATAACGGTTTTCGGGTTCTCTTTAGATTTGGGATGAGTTTTTATTTGTTTCCTTCAGTTGCTCCGTTGTTGCTCGTTTGTTATATTTAATATCCACTTTCGATTTTCTATTGCCTAGTTTTCTAGCGCTAATGTTTCTGTTTACTGCTTCAGCTGTTTAAAGGGTTGTCTTGGGTCAGTTTTTCTTTTTGTTCGTCTTTGGAGAACGTTTGTTCTTTTTGGTTTTTAATTCGGACTGTTCTGTATTTCCTTTCGATGCCATATCGTCAAACTTTGTTTGGTCATATCGTATGTTTGTTAGGTCATCTTTGTTTTCTGGGAACTCTGTTCACGTCGTTTCAGAAATTTTTCGATTTTTTCCTATGGTTTTGTGTCTAAATTTCAAGAATGAGTTTCAATGATTACGAAATTTTCATATTTTTGGGGTCTTGGTTGTTCTAAGAAAATTTTGCTAGTGCGGTTTTTTGTTTTGCAATGATGCGTCTTTTTTTTCTCTTTGATCCCTTTTCAAACCTTTGTTTTCGGTTGTCTGATTTTTTACTGAAGCTGACGCAAGTTTAGTTTAGAGGCAGAATTAAAATCAAGACCTTCTCTTCTTCTGCTGTTTTTTTGCACACTTGTCTTTTATATTTTTTCTGTATTGTCTTTCCTCTGTTTTAAGCTTCAATTTGTTACGACCTTTGATTTTTCTCTGTTTTCGTTGCGCCGTAGCCATTGTGATCGCATTCGAGTTTTTTCTGATTGCTTTCTGATCATTCAATTAGCTAAGATTCACTTTAAAATACAACATGCTGGATTGTTTTCTCAAAAGTCGGTTGATAAATTGACTCGAGAAAACTTTTCCGACAGTCTACAATGTTTTTAATACATTTGTTTTTTGTCTTGTTGTGTCTTGTGCTGTCTTGTTTTTGCTTGTTCCTTTGTTTTAGTGAGAGCCTCCAAGAATCCGGCTTTACCGCGTATCCTTCTATGGCACTCCAATAGTTTGGGACCTTAGTGGACGCCTTCTCGCTGGCGGTCCTGTATAAGGTGTGTACTCTGTACATACCGAGTAAAGATTCACTTTAAAAATACACAATACTGGATTGTTTTCTCAATACTCGGTTGATAAATTGACTCGAAAAAACTTTTCCGACAGTCTACAATAATTTTAATTCATTTGTTTTTTGTCTTGTTGTGTCTTGTGCTGTCTTGTTTTTGCTTGTTCCTTTGTTTTAGTGAGAGCCTCCAAGGATCCGGCTTTACCGCGTATCGTTCTATGGTACTCCAATAGTTTGGGACCTTAGTGGACGCCTTCTCGCTGGCGGTCCTGTATAAGGTGTGTACTCTGTACATACTGAGTTGAGATTCACTTTAAAAATACAACATACTGGATTGTTTTCTCAACACTCGGTTGATAAATTGACTCGAAAAAACTTTTCCGACAGTCTACAATGTTTTTAATTCATTTGTTTTTTGTCTTGTTGTGTCTTGTGCTGTCTTGTTTTTGCTTGTTCTTTTGTTTAAGTGAGAGCCCCCAAGGATCCGGCTTTACCGCGTATCCTTCTATGGCACTCCAATAGTTTGGGACCTTAGTGGACGCCTTCTCGCTAGCGGTCCTGTATAAGATGTGTACTCTGTACATACTGAGCTGAGATTCACTTTAAAAGTACAACATACTGGATTGTTTTCTCAATGGTCGGTTGATAAATTGACTCGAGAAAACTTTTCCGACAGTCTACAATGTTTTTAATACATTTGTTTTTTTGTCTTGTTGTGTCTTGTGCTGTCTTGCTTTTGCTTGTTCCTTTGTTTTAGTGAGAGCCTCCAAGGATCCGGCTTTATCGCGTATCCTTCTATGGCGCTCCAATAGTTTGGGACCTTAGTGGACGCCTTCTCGCTGGCGGTCCTGTATAAGGTGTGTACCCTTGTACATACTGAGTTGAGATTCACTTTAAGAATACAACATACTGGATTGTTTTCTCAATACTCGGTTGATAAATTGACTCGAAAAAACTTTTCCGACAGTCTACAATGTTTTTAATTCATTTGTTTTTTGTCTTGTTGTGTCTTGTGCTGTCTTGTTTTTGCTTTTTCGTTTGTTTTAGTGAGAGCCTCCAAGGATCCGGCTTTACCGAGTATCCTTCTATGGCACTCCAATAGTTTGGGACCTTCGTGGACGCCTTCTCGCTGGCGGTCCTGTATAAGGTGTGTACTCTGTACATACTGAGCTGAGATTCACTTTAAAAATACAACATACTGGATTGTTTTCTCAATAGTCGGTTGATAAATTGACTCGAGAAAACTTTTCCGACAGTCTACAATGTTTTTAATACCTTTGTTTTTTGTCTTGTTGTGTCTTGTGCTGTCTTGTTTTTGCTCTTTCGTTTGTTTTAAAGAGAGCCTCCAAGGATCCGGCTTTACCGAGTATCCTTCTATGGCACTCCAATAGTTTGGGACCTTCGTGGACGCCTTCTCGCTGGCGGTCCTGTATAAGGTGTGTACTCTGTACATACTGAGTTGAGATTCACTTTAAAAATACAACATACTGGATTGTTTTCTCAATGGTCGGTTGATAAATTGACTCGAGAAAACTTTTCCGACAGTCTACAATGTTTTTAATACATTTGTTTTTTGTCTTGTTGTGTCTTGTGCTGTCTTGTTTTTGCTTGTTCGTTTGTTTAAGTGAGAGCCTCCAAGGATCCGGCTTTACCGCGTATCCTTCTATGGCACTCCAATAGTTTGGGACCTTAGTGGACGCCTTCTCGCTAGCGGTCCTGTATAAGATGTGTACTCTGTACATACTGAGCTGAGATTCACTTTAAAAGTACAACATACTGGATTGTTTTCTCAATGGTCGGTTGATAAATTGACTCGAGAAAACTTTTCCGACAGTCTACAATGTTTTTAATACATTTGTTTTTTGTCTTGTTGTGTCTTGTGCTGTCTTGTTTTTGCTTTTTCGTTTGTTTTAGTGAGAGCCTCCAAGGATCCGGCTTTACCGAGTATCCTTCTATGGCACTCCAATAGTTTGGGACCTTAGTGGACGCCTTCTCGCTGGCGGTCCTGTATAAGGTGTGTACTCTGTACATACTGAGCTGAGATTCACTTTAAAAATACAACATACTGGATTGTTTTCTCAATAGTCGGTTGATAAATTGACTCGAGAAAACTTTTCCGACAGTCTACAATGTTTTTAATACCTTTGTTTTTTGTCTTGTTGTGTCTTGTGCTGTCTTGTTTTTGCTTTTTCGTTTGTTTTAGTGAGAGCCTCCAAGGATCCGGCTTTACCGAGTATCCTTCTATGGCACTCCAATAGTTTGGGACCTTCGTGGACGCCTTCTCGCTGGCGGTCCTGTATAAGATGTGTACTCTGTACATACTGAGTTGAGATTCACTTTAAAAATACAACATACTGGATTGTTTTCTCAACACTCGGTTGATAAATTGACTCGAAAAAACTTTTCCGACAGTCTACAATGTTTTTAATTCATTTGTTTTTTGTTTTGTTGTGTCTTGTGCTGTCTTGTTTTTGCTTGTTCGTTTGTTTAAGTGAGAGCCTCCAAGGATCCGGCTTTACCGCGTATCCTTCTATGGCACTCCAATAGTTTGGGACCTTAGTGGACGCCTTCTCGCTAGCGGTCCTGTATAAGATGTGTACTCTGTACATACTGAGCTGAGATTCACTTTAAAAGTACAACATACTGGATTGTTTTCTCAATGGTCGGTTGATAAATTGACTCGCGAAAACTTTTCCGACAGTCTACAATGTTTTTAATACATTTGTTTTTTGTCTTTTTGTGTCTTGTGCTGTCTTTTTTTGCTTTTTCGTTTGTTTTAGTGAGAGCCTCCAAGGATCCGGCTTTACCGAGTATCCTTCTATGGCACTCCAATAGTTTGGGACCTTAGTGGACGCCTTCTCGCTGGCGGTCCTGTATAAGGTGTGTACTCTGTACATACTGAGCTGAGATTCACTTTAAAAATACAACATACTGGATTGTTTTCTCAATAGTCGGTTGATAAATTGACTCGAGAAAACTTTTCCGACAGTCTACACTGTTTTTAATACCTTTGTTTTTTGTCTTGTTGTGTCTTGTGCTGTCTTGTTTTTGCTTTTTCGTTTGTTTTAGTGAGAGCCTCCAAGGATCCGGCTTTACCGAGTATCCTTCTATGGCACTCCAATAGTTTGGGACCTTCGTGGACGCCTTCTCGCTGGCGGTCCTGTATAAGATGTGTACTCTGTACATACTGAGTTGAGATTCACTTTAAAAATACAACATACTGGATTGTTTTCTCAACACTCGGTTGATAAATTGACTCGAAAAAACTTTTCCGACAGTCTACAATGTTTTTAATTCATTTGTTTTTTGTTTTGTTGTGTCTTGTGCTGTCTTGTTTTTGCTTGTTCGTTTGTTTAAGTGAGAGCCTCCAAGGATCCGGCTTTACCGCGTATCCTTCTATGGCACTCCAATAGTTTGGGACCTTAGTGGACGCCTTCTCGCTAGCGGTCCTGTATGAGATGTGTACTCTGTACATTCTGAGCTGAGATTCACTTTAAAAGTACAACATACTGGATTGTTTTCTCAATGGTCGGTTGATAAATTGACTCGAGAAAACTTTTCCGACAGTCTACAATGTTTTTAATACATTTGTTTTTTGTCTTGTTGTGTCTTGTGCTGTCTTGTTTTTGCTTGTTCCTTTGTTTTAGTGAGAGCCTCCAAGGATCCGGCTTTACCGCGTATCCTTCTATGGCACTCCAATAGTTTGGGACTTAGTGGACGCCTTCTCGCTGGCGGTCCTGTATAAGGTGTGTACTCTGTACATACTGAGTTGAGATTCACTTTAAAAATACAACATACTGGATTGTTTTCTCAATACTCGGTTGATAAATTGACTCGAAAAAACATTTCCGACAGTTTACAATGATTTTACTACACTTATTTTTTGTCTTGTCGGTAACTTGGTTACCTGAATAGAGCTACAGGCAGCCGATTTTTGCCTGAACCAGTACCTGAACTATAAAAAAGGTTAACGTAAATTTACCTGAAAAAACACCTGAATCTACCTGAACAGTTCAGGCAGATTTATCTCACCTGAACCCTACCTGAACACACCTGAAATTTCAGGTATCACTGCCTGAACTCTTACCTAAACTTACTTGAAATTTACCTGAAAAAAACACCTGAACTGTTCAGGTAATTTTTAGTGTTCAGGTAATTTTACCTGAATTTTACCTGAATTTTCAGGCAATTTTTGTTTGAAAATTCAGGTAAAATTCAGGTAAAATTACCTGAACTGTAAAAATTACTTGAACAGTTCAAGTATTTTTTTCAGGTAAATTTCAGTTAAATTCAGGTAAAAGTTCAGGCAGTGATACCTGAATTTTTCAGGTAAATTTCAGGTAAATTTCAGGTGTGTTCAGGTAGGGTTCAGGTGAGATAAATCTACCTGAACTGTTCAGGTAGATTCAGGTGTTTTTTCAGGTAAATTTACCTGAACCTTTTTTAGATTGTATCTACAAAGTCAGGACAATAATTTTTGTCAGTTTTTGTCAAGCTCTTTCGAATCATAAACGCACTATGGCGAATCAATGGACCATATAGACCATATAATTTTCACTTTGCAGTTATTTATTGATATATATTCCCATGTCGCAGACATGCTAAAGATTTGTTCTTTGGTATAAAACATTCCAATCTCCGATGCTGGAGATGCTTGCTCTGAAAAATTATATTTTTCTTCACAAAAGTTACTCTGTTTATTGTACTTACCTGAATTCGGTTGGGGTTTGCTTCAAAACATTTTTGAGACGTGTCCCATCTTTTCACAGATGTTGTGTTTTTTACTTATCGCTGGACATGGTCTACTTGGGTGTGGCTTATCTCCATATCTAGTAAACAAATTGCTGTTTTTGTTTGCTGTGATATTTTCGTTTCGTTTACGAAATGTCTTTTTGAAGTTGAACCTAACTTCTTCTCTCACAGTGAAAGGCTTCTTACCTGATGAAGAACGTGCCAAAGCCATTGCTTGACTTCTGAATAGTAAGCTCTGAGTCATTTCAGCGACAGACATTGCCGATTTTGCTTTAATACCGTCACTTCATTATTTCATGAGAATCATATGGTGTAATCGAGTTCATTATTTGGAGGTCGGAGGATGATAGAATCAGGTTTCTATGGGTGAGAGAATTTACTTCTGACATCTGATTGATAGGTCAATAAGAAATTGATAGCGCCTAACAAAATTAGAATCGAGTTGAGTTTTGTGGCCATTTTTTATCAACATAGCATCAGAGCTGGCCAGGTAAGTTCATCTTTCGTTTTCTGAAACTTCATCAAATAATAATTTCTAAGTTTCTTGATGTTTCTTCAAAACCATCACATCTCCCTCCTTTGTTAAGTAGGTTTGTGAATATAGGCTCTCCAAATCTATCTGGTTGCTTTCTGTTTCTCGCCGATGTTCGTGAAGGCTCTGATGATCCAGGTTGTGGTTGCTCTGCAGTTGATGTTGCTGCAGAAGTTTCCTCTTGATGTGAAGGACCCAGATCTGTGTTCTGAACTTGTGGTTCTGATTGAGATATGGTCTCCTCCACTGGTGGTTCAGTTTTCACATTGTTGTCATCTAGTCTCGCGATCTGATTGTCGCTCACTAGAATAGTCCGATTTGAATTTTCCGGCTGTATGAAAAATGTGTTGAAGCCCTTCCTGATGATGAAAGTCGAAGGAACTCTCTTCGTTTTTTTGTTGGCCTTGAATAGAATAGGTTCGCACAAGTCGAAATCTGCTATTGCTGGTAGTCTCACTCTGCGTCTCAGAAGTAGCTCAACTGGAGTTCTGCCCCTAATTTTTGAAGTGTTGCGCTGTGTCATCAGTGCCCTTTGCAGGAATTCCCCAAATAACACGCTGAAATTGGGACTCCACGCTTCAAGTGCCAGCTTCACTGTCTGGACTACTCTTTCAGCAAGTCCATTAGCTCTTGGATGATAGACAGGTGATTCCATTTTCTTATTGCCCAGTGATTCACACCACTGTTTAAGATCACCACTTATAAATTCAGGACCATTATCAGATTTTAATGTTTTTGGTATTTCGAATCTTGCAAAGATTTGTTCAGATATACTTTAACTATTTTTGATGTTTTATTTCCCGCGGGGAAAGCTTCAATCCAGCCTTAACCCGCGTCAACAATTACTAATACATTGCCTTGGTCCTTAACATAACCCTTGTCCTTGCAGAGCCGTTCCCAAAGGTCGGCTTCTGGCCACATAGAGACTGTTTTTCCCAGGCTAGGCCTGCTCATTTGACAATTCTTACATTTACTAACAAAATGTTGAACGTCTTGGGTAATGCCAGGCCAGCATGCTATCATTCTGACTGATGCTTCGGTTTCATTCTTCCCATGACGTGTCTCATGTGCTTTTGCAAGAACCAAATGTCTGAGTTTGGGTGGGATAAATGGAATAACACCTCTGAAGATGATTCCATTGCGTATCGTCAATGCATCTTTCTGTTGTTCATATCCTTTTTCCGCTTCCGAGCATTGTTTCCAATTGCCTCCTTTAATTCTTTTCATTATGTCCTGGAAAAACCTGTCTGTTCCAAGTTTTTTTTTCATTTTTTCTTGGGTCACCAAGTCAGTTTGAGCGGGGTAAATGTTGTTAACTGCGAAGCAAACTCGATCGTTGACGGATTCGTCTCCGTCAAAATCCATTCTGCTCAGAGCACCTGCATGCGGTATCTGCTCTCCTGGTGTGTACTTCAACTCATAGTCAAAGCTCCTCAGATTTATTGCCCATCTTGTGATTCTAGTTGATGCTAATTTTGGGATTTCCTCGTCTGGTGCAGCGAGATATTTGAGTGGCTTGTGGTTTGTCTGTAAAGTAAATGGTCATCCAAGAAGAAAATGGTTCAATTTTGTGAACAGAAAGACAATTGCCAGTGCTTTCCGCTCTATGTTTGAATAATTTTGCTCCGCTCGAGTCAATTTCGTTGATACATATATTACCGGATGTCCTTCTTGCGAAAGAACCCCGCCAACTGCATTTTCAGAGGCGTCAATAGTTACTGTGGCTTCTTTTTGCAAACTGTAAGGCTGTACAAGGAGTTTAGCACATAATTCGTTTTTTAAATCTTCAAAGGCTTTTTGTTGCATTTTGCCTCATCAGAAATCTTTGTTTCTCATGTCATTCAGTGGTAACATTTTAGTAGCAAAGTCTGGAATCATTTTTTCATAGCATTTCGCTAGTCCAATAAACGATTCGAGTTGTTTGTTGTTAGTTGGTGCTTTTGCATTTTTAATTTTTTCAACATGTTTGAGATCTGGTGCTAATCCGTCCTTAGAAATTGAGTATCCCAAAAAACTAACACTAGTAACTGGTTTTGAGTTAGATTTTTTCTCATTAATAGTAAAATTTTTCTCGCGTAGTCGACTTATGACTGCCAGCATTCTCTTGTCGAACTGCTCCTTTGTAGTTTCATAGACCAACACATCGTCGTGAAAGACCACAACACCCTTGATTCCTTTGACCGTTGATTCGATGCAATTCTGGAAGACTGAAGAAGAGTTTTTCAATCCTTGATGTAGTCGGCACTTTCTGAATAGTCCCTGAGATGTGTTGATTGTGCATATGTCCTTTGTCGCCTGGTCAATTTCAATTTGATATTAAGCGTCTGAGAGATCTATTTTGCCAAAGTAGGAGGCCGCATTAATGTTAGGGAATATTGTCTCCATGTCTGGTATTGGGTAGTCCTCGTCCATTACTTTACCATTGATATGCACCTTCAAGTCTACACAAAGTCTCAGTTCTCCACTCTTCTATCTCTGCCACACCCATGGTGATGCATTTGTGACTCCTCCTGGCTGCACAGGTTCCAAAGTTCGCTGTTTGACCATCTGTTCCAGCTTCTCTGTGACTTTGTCTTGAAGAGGTAGAGGTATTTTTCTGAAGTAGAGGAAGAGGTGTTTTTTGCAGAACATTGGCTGTGATCCTGGTATTAACTTTACATGAGCTTTGTAACCCTTCACAGCAGGTAAGTGTTCTGTTGTGATGTTGTTCACACAGTGCTTGGGTAGAAGGTCTCTACCAAGTAGTCTAAATTCTTTATCAGACTCCACAACTGCTAGTTGCTTTTTTACGTATCTGCTTTCGTTCCACTCAACATCATAGACATGTGATCCCAAAAGCGTTAATTGATGACCATCATAAGCTTCGAGATGTCTTATGTTACCATCTAGCTGAGTTTTGCCTAGCTCTGTCCATATTTTGGATTATATAACTGTGCTATCCGCACCTGTATCTACCTGCATTTTCACTTTGCGGTTATTTATTGATATTTATTCCCATGTCGCAGACATGCTGGAGATGCTTGCTCTGAAGAATTTTTTTCTTCTTCACAAAAGTTATTTTGTCTATTGTACTTACTTGAATTCGGTTGGGGTTTCTTTCTACACATTTTTGAGAATTGTCCCACTTTTTCACAGATGTTGCATTTTTTACTTATCGCTGGACATGGTCTACTTGGGTGTGGTTTATCTCCACATCTAGTGCACAAATTGTTGTTTTTGTTTGATGTGAATTTTTCATTTGGTTTACGAACTGACTTCTTGAAGTTGAACCCAACTTATTCTCTCACAGTAAAAGGCTTATTACCTGATGAAGAACTTGCAAAAGCCATTGCTTGACTTCTGAATAGTAAGCTCTGAGTCATTTCAGCGACAGACATTGCCGGTTTTGCTTTAATACCGTCACTTCAACATTTCATGAGAATCATATGGTGTAATCGAGTTCAATATTTGGAGGTCGGAGGATGATAGAATCAGGTTTCTATGGGTGAGAGAATTTACTTCTGACATCTGATTGATAGGTCAATAAGAAAATGATGGCCCCAAACAAAATTAGAATCGAGTTGAGTTTTGTGGCCATTTTTTATCAACATAGCATCAGAGCTGGCCAGGTAAGTTCATCTTTCTTTTTCTGAAACTTCATCAAATAATAATTTCTAAGTTTCTTGATGTTTCTTCAAAACCATCACATCCCCCCTCCTTTGTTAAGTAGGTGTGTGAATATAGGCTCTCCAAATCTATCTGGTTGCTTTCTGTTTCTTGCCGATGTTCGTGAAGGCTCTGATGATCCAGGTTGTGGTTGCTCTGCAGTTGATGTTGCTGCAGAAGTTTCCTCTTGATGTGAAGGTCCCAGATCTGTGTTCTGAACTTGTGGTTCTGATTGAGATATGGTCTCCTCCACTGGTGGTTCAGTTTTCACATTGTCGTCATCTAGTCTCGCGATTTGATTGTCGCTCACTAGAATATTCCGAGTTGAATTTTCGGTCTGTATGAAAGATGTGTTCACTTGGTTAATTTGTGTCTGCATAAACCGGGTCATATTGCCAACACTTCTTCCCCAGAAGTTTATCTACGCATGAGCAAGTCGAAAGTCTTTTGGAAATTTTTGCATGTAAATATCTACCTTTTCTTTCCATAATAGCATTCCAACACACGATCACCATGTCTAGACAAAACAAACAGTCCCAAACTGCAAGTTATTCTGGATAAAACGGTCCGAGGCAAAAGAGTCTCAAATAAGAATTGAAACAATTTGAAATATGTACGTTGCAAATTATATATTGCAATATTTTGATATCATTTTTCTCTTAAAATGCGCCAGATGCGTTTTGGACCGCTTGGTTTACAGTGCTTTTGCTCAAAAAGCATGTATATTTAGAAATGTTCAAAGTATTTGGTATTTTAGCGTTTCTTGCTCAACTGTGGCTTTAAAATGTATCGTACCATCCATTCCTAGCACTTGTGTTTCGCACCATTTGAGTATACTACGATCAGCAGCGCTGGAGGCGGAGACAGTTAGCATTCTGACAATGTTGCCAATCTGTTCACACTTGGAGAAGAGCCAGTTGTTTCCTATGGGTGGGTCATCCGATGATTGTGGGTTATTGGTAAACTGCAACAGCTGACAGGGGTGGCATATTGTAGGGTTGCGAATTGAATCACAAACATGAGGTAGCCACTCCATATCTATGTAGAAAAATACCATCTATTTTAATTCTGTTAAAAATAATTACGAGCCACCCCTATATTGAAATGACGAGGACAGGGTTCGAGAACCAGCTTAAGTTTAGTCACATCTGACTTCGAACAAGCCAAAGTCCGATCGTAAATCATACCAAACGATTCAAATTCGGATTATAAAAAAGCAGAAATAGTTCTTACAAACTTCGAAAATTTTTGCAATACTTGGTCATGAGTTTCACCCAACGTTGAAACCAATAATTGGCTGAATTCAACGTTATAATCAGCAACGCAAACTGAGCCAGCCAAAAAACGGTTTTTTCTACCCCAGTGTAGGAGCGCACAAAACTGATGTAAAAGAGAATTAAAAATAGTACCCCTGGTGACCCAAAACTTGGTTAGATCTTGATAAAAATTTGTTCAAACACCAATTTTTCACTCAACTTTAAAACTACAGCAAAAAAATTTCCCGCCACAAAGCAACTCGCTTTTTCGCTCCACTTCTTGTTTTTGCCCAAAATCATCACTTCAATTCAATTTGAATTCAATAATCATGAAAATGTGTGAATGGATCTTAAAAAAATCAGCGCTGCATTACAATTCAAATCCTTTGAATATTTAAAAAAAAAGTCAGAAATCTCCAAAATAGACTTGTTGAAGACATTCATTTAGGCCCCAGCCAACCACTCAATATGTAAAATAGGCGTACCAATGTTTCTACGGATCATTTTGCAGCAATAACAGAATAAACATAACCTGAGAGAAAACAATACCGTTAAAAAATAATTTTAAAAATCTGATGTAAATTTGTCACAAGTTGCAACCCTAAAATTTTTTATGCAAGTAAACTTGATAAAAAATTAGTTCTCATTCAAAAAACGACTGTCAATTGAAAGAAAAAACAACAAAAAACGGTATACACGGAGAAAATCGAGAAACCATAAAGAATCGAGAAAATTTTTTCATTACAAAGTTCCCCACACGAAGACAAATACTTTCTAACAATTATCTTGATTTTTGATACTATTTAAGCTCAACTTATAGTAACAAAACTAATATATAGCTTTTGATTGCTTTGTGAACAAGAAAAATAATGCAAAAACTTAATTTCTGAAAAAAATATGCCATTTTTTTTTTAAAAAAACAGACAAAAATGAGCAAATTATTTTCAGTTACTCATTTTTTTTAACAAACACAACTCAAAATAGATATCAATCAAATCAAAAGATCACTAAATAGACCTAAGCTGCCACTTACTTCAACCCCAAAAAATGCCCAATTTGTTAAGGAAAAATGAAAAAGACCGAAAAAACTGCTAAAAAGCGTTCAACAAGTCAAAACGGCAAGAAAATTGAAACTGCATTTGAATGACCAATGTTTGCTTAAAACAATCAAAAAGGGTTCTAAACGTACTGTTATTTCCCCAAATAAATGAGTCAATCACCTTTAGCTGAAAAATTTTCGATATAAACTAAAAACCGCTTTGAAGAATGTGCACTTGATCAAAAAACATCGCTCATTTAGCAAAAAATTTTTCACTCTGACTTTTCTTGCTCTCTCTCTTAAAATACTGCTTGACGAAAAAACCTCTACGCGTCAAATCTACTTTTGAATTTTTTTCAGAAGATTGTTTTGAACCTTTGTTTTCACGGGCACCATTTGTCTTTACATCGTGTGAAAAGAGAAGTCAGCCGATAAAATAAAATATCGCCATAACTACTATTCGCCTCGTAAAAATAGGAATTTTATATTAGACCACTCAAAAACGAGGGCGGTTATTAAAAAAAAGCATGAGATGTCACGCCATACCAAGTTGTAAGAATCAGAAAATACTGTTAAAAAAGGTATAGCGTGAACTGGTCGAGATCATACCAAGGTGTTATAATAAAATTTTTCCTATCAAGATCATGGCGAGATGTTTCGTGTTTTGCAAGATATATCAAGATCTCGCATAATATGGCAAGTTCATCAAGTTTCGTTTATCTGGGCACTCTAATGCGCTTTGGTGCTGTTTTACAATTCAGATAATGGGAACGTGGTAAATGAACAAAGACCCGAAATCAAAAAAAATTCTTAATTTATGTAAAACAAGCTCGTGCGATTTTTACAGTGCCCGAAGTAAAATGCCAGAAATTCTTATATACTTAGCCAGAAGTTTGACCCAAAGATGTCTGAAAAACGTTTCTTTATTTGGGAATTAGTGTTTAATTATTATATACATCTCAAGTAAATGAAGACATATTTGGTACGTCAATTTGCGACCTAATTTATTCTATTCTGGAATCACATTTAAGTCGTTATTTTTCAACAATTTGGCTCATTGGCACTCTAAGTCTTCGTCTTCTCCAATGACATCATCCAGTGAGATCATTACAAGGGCGGATTTAGCTGATCATGAGATAATCTGAATTGTTTGTCTTTTTGTGTTTCTCCGATCTCTGATATTCGCTAACTGCGAAGTCTGATCTGTGGCCGCTGAGCTTTTTTACAGAATTATTATCAAATCCTTGAATATATAAAACCGTTATGGCAGAAGCTCTCAAAGAATGTCCCCTTCATAGTTTGGCAGAATCGCAACATGCTTTTTTGGCAGTATTTGGATTGGTTGAAGCCAGAGTGTTTACACCAATTTTGTTCTCTTTCGTTTTCTCGTAGTCAGAGAGGATTTGGCTCTCTGGGTAAAATTTTCTAGGTACTTTTCAATGATTTCAACAGGACAGTGCGAGTTATCAGTTGAGTAAATTTTTCCTGTTTTTGCACTGTAATTAGCATGTTTCAGTCCCCTTTAAAGTTTTTTGACAAGTCTTTCTTGTGTTTTACTTTTTTCCTTGTCACATATCAACAATTTTTTTGGCTTTCTTTTCCCGTGGCTTAAATATTGGTGTTCTCGACAACTTTTGAAAGCAGAGTGCTTACCAACTAAGAAATTAACTGTTTTTAATAGCTTTTTTTTTTAATTCTATTAAAGAATAGTTTTGCCCATAGTTCTTGTTCAGTTTTAAAAATTCTGCTTGTATTGGATAATTCGAGAAACTGTTTGTGTGATATTCTTCCCCTTTAACTGCACGTGCTATGTAGTGGTGTGGGTGCATAATGTACGGCGGGCACAAACGGAAAAGTCCAGTTTATGAATGAGCTGAGATTTAAAATAAAAAAAGTTTTTTAAACATTCTGATCTTCTCAATTTTCAACTGAATGCAAATGGTTTTGTCAAAAATTGTACAAAGATTTTCGGATTGAAGTGCCATACCCAAACGTGGACTGGAGTTCTGTCGAAATTTTGAGGCGAAAAAATTTTTTGCACGAACAGTCGAAGATGGAAAGTGCTTATTTCCAAATTTGTGCGTGTTTAATTCATTGGTGCATTTAATGTGTTTGTAAAACAAACACATACAAGCCGTCCCACGTTGAAGTAATATATGATCAGGTTTTGGTGCGTCCCAAACTAAAAAGCGTGAGCTATCATAGATATAAGAACAATTTCAGTAATTAATGAGCATAGTCCGGGATCTATCTCACAGACAATCTCAGTAATGCGCCATAGTGTTTTCTTCATGGGTTTTTTTTCCATGTCAACTTATCTGGTCATTGCGCAGTTTTCAGAATTTTATTTTTGTATAATGCCTGATACACTGGTCTAACTTTGCACATGCTGTTTCGAAGGATGAGTAAATGGTGGTCTAAATATGCATATGCTGGCTCAAAGGAGGAGTAATAGCTGGACTAATTCTGCACATGCTGTATTACGGGATAGCTGAACACCGGTCTTATAATGCAACTTGTGACACCAACAGTGTACAGATGGCTCAATATTAGTTTTTTGAAAACTTTTAGAGACAAAATACAATTTTTTGATTTAATTAATTAAGAGAGGGAAATATGCATGACTCGAAACTGAAAAACAGCAATGTCAATTAAACCCAATAATTACCGGCTGAAAAAACCCTTTTTATATTAGACAGCTAAAATGTTTAAGGGGTTTGTTCTTAGCGGAGATTATAGACGTTTACGTTAACGAGGTTCCTTCAAAATGAATTATATCATATTCTGAAGGATCTGTTCCGTGAAACATGAATACAAATTCCTCCATCCGACTTAACTACCTCCCCCCACCCGAACTCCCGGCAGTCATCTTCAATTGCGTGTCTTCCGGGCAAAATGCATGTCTGTTTTACTTTATTCGCTTCTCCCTAGGGGCAAGGCCATTTTGTTTCTGTCATGGCTGGATTCCGAAATTTTTTTCAATGTAAAATTAATGTCAAGTATGTAGTTAATAAACATGGCGTTCAGAGTGAAACCAATTGAACATCAGAGTACACTAACACAGGTTTACTTAACAACAAGCCATACCAACATGATAATAAATTATGTAATGTTTACGTGACTTTGCTTGAAGTAACTGAGAATTTATAGCGTTTATGCGGAACCGCAAAGTGGTTCAAGATATTAAATAGAAAATTCGAAGTGATTTCTGCAGAGACAGGTAACCATGCTTAAAACGCGAAACGCACACGCTTTAAAATGTCGAAAGTGAACTGAAGGCAATATCTGCCTAAGTAGGAACTTCTGGAATCTTAATTTCTGGCACTGCAAACTTTAGGGATTTTTAATTTCAAATGTGCATGTGAGTGTTTTAAAATGCAGTCTATTTGTGTTCTGTGCAGTATGAATGCTCCAATCTTACTTCGATTTCAATTGAACAGGACTGGGTAAATTTGGCTACAATTGATTCAGTGCTGAAATGCGATAGGAATCAGATCCAAGGTAGAAGCACGCAGCCATAAAATTGAAAAATCCGTAAAACTGAACTTTGCCGGAGAACTTTCCTGGTACCATATTCCGTCAATAGTTGATATTCTTATGCATATTAATTTTCATGTTTAAGGGCCTTTCCATAAAACGTAGAAGCGTAATCGGATAATTGATCGTAGAGATCAAAGAGCACTGGGTAAGTTGGCATTGGGTAAAATGGCATTGGGTAAAATGGCATTGGGTAAAATGGAATTGGGTAATTTGTCTTGGAACCGATTAGTGTTTTGTTTTACCGCATTGGTGATGGTTACATGACAATTTACCCATGCCATTACCCAATGCCATTATACCCAATGCCAAAACACCCAATGCCATTGTACTCAATCCTCTTTAAGGTTTTCGTTCAAAAATCCGACCGCAAATTAGCATAATTAATGTTTTAACATATTTAATGGCAATGTCCATGTCCATGGGACTTGATATGAAACGAACACAACCGAATGAAACTATCTCAATGGGATAAAATTATCCGCTTAAATATTTTAAAAACACGTGTACTAGCGAATGCTAAATTTCAGTCGGATAATTGAACGAAAATATCAAAGTGCATTGAGTATATTGGCAGTGGGTATAATGGCATCGGTTATAATGGCATTGGGTATCACCAATGCGGTAAAAACAAATATTTTATTGACGAGAATGTAATCGGTTACATGAAAAATTACCCATTTCCAATTTACTCATTTCCATTATACCCAATGCACTTTGATATTTTTGATCAATTATCCATTTGAATGATAGCAGTCGCTAGTACACATATGTTTTAAAACACTTAAGCGGTTTCATGACAAATTACCCATTTCCAATTTACTCAATTCAATTATACCCAATGCGTTTTGATATTTTTGATCAAATATCCAACTGAATGATAGCAGTCGCTAGTACACATATGTTTTAAAATACTTAAGCGGTTACATGACAAATTACCCATTTCCAATTTACTCAATTCCATTATACCCAATGCATTTTGATATTTCTGATCAATTATCCAACTGAATGTTAGCAGTCGCTAGTACACATATGTTTGAAAATACTTGAGCGGATAATTTTATCCTATTGGGATAGTTTCATTTGGTTGTGATAGTTTAATATTAAGTCCCACGGGCATCGAATTGTCGTTAGGAATGTTAAAACATTAAGTATGCTAATTTGCGGTCGGATTTTTGAAAAAAAAGTTAAAGAGGATTGAGTACAATGGCATTGGGTGTTTTGGCATTGGGTATAATGGCATTGGGTAATGGCATTGGATATAATGGGATTTTATTGACGAGACTGTAATCGGTTACATGACAAATTACCCAATTCCACTTTACTCAATGCCATCATACCCAAACTGTCATTTTACTCATTGCTATTTTACCCAATTCCAACTTACGCAGTGCTCCTTAACCTTTTCGTTCAATTATTCCATTACAATTTTGCACTCGCTATTAAAAGGATGTGTACTAAAGTTCATTTCAATAACTTTGATTACTAACGAAGCCCTGCTTCAACGCTTTTTTGCTTATGTGTTGCTTTTTGAATCCAAACGGAAACAAACTTATCGTTGCGACAGTGCCAATTCTTGTTTCTTTGTTAAGGGAAATTCTTGGTTATAGTTGTTATTGAGACCTTGAAAGTTCTTTTGACCTTAATCATTTCCTGGCCTCCTTGAACTCGTTCAATTGTAAAATATGCAGGTTTCCTATGATGTTTTCTTGCGGGTACATTTGAGGGTACAGAGTTGATTTTCTTGAAACTGACAACTTGGTTTTTGTGAAAAATTGTCGAAAATGTTATCAATTTCAAAGAAAACTGATTGGGTACATATTGTTGAAGATGTGATCAAAAAAATTGAGAATCTTTGGGTTTTTTCAATGTTATATCAACTATTCTGCTCCACATTTTTCGGGTTCTTCTCGATGAAGGGGTATGATTCGACTGACTGCTCTGATGTAAACTCCATTTTGTGTTTTCACTTGCACAACACGAACAATGCTGTCATTACCATCGAATGTCTGTTTTATTCGAGCAAGCAACCAAAACATTGGGGGGGAATGTTGTCTTCTTTGATTATCACAATCTCCCACTGCGTGTTTTACTTTTTCCGTCCTCCATTTGTTTCGCAGCTGCAATGAAGATAAATATTCGACACTCCATTTTTTCGAGAACTTGCAAATCATTTTGTCTATGTTTCCCCAATGTCGTGACAAGGTGTTGCTCTTTGGTGATGAAGGCTCGGGTATAACTGTGGTGGGTTTCCCGCTCGCTATGATGAAGTGTCTAGGGGTTAGAGCTAAGGGATCATTGATGACGGTTGATGGCGCTGTTAGAGGGAGAGATTTCAGTATGGGTCAGAGGAGTTATGAAGGCACTGGTTGATAACTTAGTCAATCCAACTGTCTTTTAGAGACGGTGCTTCATAGATTTCACCGCTGCTTCCCATAGTCCTCCAAAATGTGGCGTCCTAGTTGGTAACGTAAACCAATCAATGTGGTTTTGGCTGGCAAAATTTATGATGAGATCCTTGATCTCTTCATCTCGAAGAAGTCCTTTATTGCCATATCTCCTCCAGCTGCGACGAAATTTGTCGAATTGTCAAAGTAGATTGCTTGGGGAGTACCACGTCTTCCTGCAAATCTCTTGAGGGTGTCGAGGCCGTTTTCTTTGGTCAGATTTTCCCCTGGCTCCAATTGTATTGCCTTTGTGATGAAACAAATAAATATGGCTGCGAACGGTTTCTGCAGTTTCTGTGACGAATCTTTGGTATAAAATGGTCCACAATAATCCATGCCTGGGAACTGGAGAGCAATAGATTCAACTATCCGTTCTACGGGCAGATCTCCCATTAATGGCTGGCGTATGTGAGCATCGAATTTTATCCATGGCTTGCAATTATGCATAGTTTTCTTAAGGCTCGCGAGCCCTCAAGGAATCCAAACATTTTGGTGTAGGACAAAAAGGCTCATCTGGGGTCCACAGTGCAAGTTTCTCAAATGACCTTCTTGGATCAGTAACTCGGCTGAAGGTGACGTTTTAGGAATTATCAATTTCCTGTCCACGCTGTATGTGGTATTAGGATGAAGTCATTGTCTTCGTCGAAGAATGGGGAGAGGAGTAGTTTTTTGATGCGACTCTTTTTCTTGAGGCGTTTGCTGGATGCGCTAATTGGTAGGCTTGAGGTTAAGTGTTGTGTTGTTGCTGGTCCATTGAAGTTCCTGAATTCCAACAGAAAAAGTTGTTGTAGGGTGCTGAAGTGGGCTATTCTCGCTAAACCAGATTTGATGCGGAAATTTAAAGACAAACATTAGATTAATTTTTCCTTGAGGCCGACTTGTTTTTTCCTCTCTTTTATTACCAGCAGGCATGTTGATGGCGTTGAAAGATTTGCTGATTCATCTGTTCGTAGCTGACGAACATATTCTTTGTTCATCAGAACATATTCTTTGTTCATCAGAAAGCATTCTTTGTTCGTGAGTTGTGTTCCGTTAATCCAGATTGTTTTTGTTGCAGATCCAATAGATGTTTTTCATTAATGAGCTGTTGCTGTTTATCTGGGTTATAATAGTCGTGCAATTGATGGTGCTTGTCTGGTGTTGAAAGAACTAATACTCCTCTGGTGCTGGGTGACTTAACAAAATCTGTCGGCGTTGACTGAATGTCAGTGGTTGTTTGCTGAAGTTTTTTAGAACATTTTGTAGCTGGCTTTCTCAATGACTCTGTGTGTCCGACAGGGAGAGGGAATTTTGGTTGCAAATTTTTTGCTTCTTGGCTGCGGGGATGAAAGGATGTCTGAAGGCATTGGTCTTCATTACTGCTATGAAGAAAGTTCTGTGGTTGTTGGGAATTGTCCTCCTCAAAGAGATAAGAAGATTTTTGGCAGCAGATTTTCTGCAGATGAGATGGGTCCTTTTTTGGTTGGAAAACCCAAATCTTCGAATGGATTTTCCTGCTGATTTGTGGCAAACTGGTTTTCTGTGAAATTGTTTAAAGATTTATCTTGGGTTTTCATCATGTGTTGTTAACGCTGAGAATCTTGTTCCTTGTCAGAAGACATTGGCTCAAAATATCCGTTCTGTTTTCTGTCGAGAACTGTGTTTTGGCGTTGGTAATTGATAAGTACTTGAATGGTTAGATGAAGACTGTGACTGGCTCTGGTTGTTGTCTGACCTTCTTCGCAATCGTCATCGTAGTCGTTGAGTGGATAGTTTGACGTAGGCAAAGACTCGTAAAAGTCGATGCGTTGATGATTGTTTGTTGAAGATGCGACTCTTTTTCTTGAGGCGTTTGCTGGATGCGCTAATTGGTAGGCTTGAGGTTAAGTGTTGTGTTGTTGCTGGTCCATTGAAGTTCCTGAATTCCAACAGAAAAAGTTGTTGTAGGGTGCTGAAGTGGGCTATTCTCGCTAAACCAGATTTGATGCGGAAATTTAAAGACAAACATTAGATTAATTTTTCCTTGAGGCCGACTTGTTTTTTCCTCTCTTTTATTACCAGCAGGCATGTTGATGGCGTTGAAAGATTTGCTGATTCATCTGTTCGTAGCTGACGAACATATTCTTTGTTCATCAGAACATATTCTTTGTTCATCAGAAAGCATTCTTTGTCCCATAGTCCTCCAAAATGTGGCGTCCTAGTTGGTAACGTAAACCAATCAATGTGGTTTTGGCTGGCAAAATTTATGATGAGATCCTTGATCTCTTCATCTCGAAGAATTTTGGTTGCAGGGAGAGGGAATTTTGGTTGCAAATTTTTTGCTTCTTGGCTGCGGGGATGAAAGGATGTCTGAAGGCATTGGTCTTCATTACTGCTATGAAGAAAGTTCTGTGGTTGTTGGGAATTGTCCTCCTCAAAGAGATAAGAAGATTTTTGGCAGCAGATTTTCTGCAGATGAGATGGGTCCTTTTTTGGTTGGAAAACCCAAATCTTCGAATGGATTTTCCTGCTGATTTGTGGCAAACTGGTTTTCTGTGAAATTGTTTAAAGATTTATCTTGGGTTTTCGTCATGTGTTGTTAACGCTGAGAATCTTGTTCCTTGTCAGAAGACATTGGCTCAAAATATCCGTTCTGTTTTCTGTCGAGAACTGTGTTTTGGCGTTGGTAATTGATAAGTACTTGAATGGTTAGATGAAGACTGTGACTGGCTCTGGTTGTTGTCTGACCTTCTTCGCAATCGTCATCGTAGTCGTTGAGTGGATAGTTTGACGTAGGCAAAGACTCGTAAAAGTCGATGCGTTGATGATTGTTTGTTGAAGATATCAAATATACTTTTGTCTTCTTGCTGACGTTGCATTACTAGGGATAGTTGGGCTGATAACTTTACTTCGGCTAATTCGTCAGTTGACGTGTTATAGAGAGGTGTATCATCCAATCAAGGCCAAAACTGCTTGTCTTGACGCAACCGATAAGGTCCTCTCCACCAAAAACTGTGATTAAGAAGCATGTCTGCTGAAATTCCTTATGATGCACAATCAGCTGGAGTTTCATCTGTTGGCACAAAATTCCAATTTTCTGAGGGAATGAGGCTCTGAATTTTGGCAACTCGGTTGGCAACGAAAGTCATCCATTTTCTAGGAACATACTCGATCCAGGCGAAAGTCACTTGTGCGTCTGTCCAGGCAAAGACTTTGGGATTGAGAAAACGGCTGCCATTGATGGCTCCTTTCACTGCTTGAGACAATTGTGCTGCAGGAAGTGCTGCACAGAATTTTAAACTTGGAACGAAGAAAATGTTGATTGTGGCAACGCGTGTTTTGGCTGTTAGCCTTTGAGTGTGCACTCGGTTGTCCATTTGATCTTGTACGTACACAACTGCGATATATGCTGTGGTCCAGGCGTCACAAAGCTGCAGAGATGGCGAAAAAGATGCTGACAAAACTTGTCGTTAAAATTTGATCATCTCAAGTTCCTCGAGTTGATATCAAAATCATCCGTACTGTTCCAGAAAATTGAACTAGAGGGCTTCATCCCCGTTCAGCTTGTCCATCCAGAGAATTTGCAGGAAGATTTTTAACTGAATTGTTGTTGGTAATAACCATCCGAGTGTGTCAAACAACTTTGTGACTTCCGATAATATTTTCCTCTTTGTGCTGGGAAAATTTTTGTCCAGGCAAGTTATGAAAAGGAAATGATCTGGAACAAGATTCCGCATTTTCCAAGGGTTCCAGTTGTGTAGTCGTTGCTGTTGGTTATCATTTCGTCTGATGTTTAGTGGAAATTGGCAGGCAGTCGCTCAACAAGTGACGAAACACTTGATGTCCATTTTGTTATATAAAAACAAATTGTTTTCAGTGTTGCGTTGACTTTGTCCTGCAGTTGAATTGCGTGCTTTACATCAGAGGCGCTTCTTACCAAATCGTCGACATACATGTCGTTATTGATTGCAAGGCGGAGGTTACTGCGGAGCTCTTGGCGACGGCTTTGAGGGGTCTAATTGAGTAGTATGAAGATGATGCTATTCCATAGCTCACTCTTGTCATTCTGCAAGTTTTCAACTCTGTGTCATTTGTGTTTTTTCACAAAACCCTGTTAAAATCCTTTGGTTTGTCGTCAAGTTGAGTTTGTCGGTACATCTTGGCAATGTCGGCTGACAGTGCTACTTGATGAAATCGAAAGCGAATCAAAATTCCAAACAGATTTTTTGAAGTTGAGGTCGTTTATTGGAACTCCACTGGTTGACTTAGATGAGGCGTCGATTACGACTATGAGTTTGGTTGTGGTGCTGTCGTCTTTGATGACACAATGATGTGGCAACTCGAAACAATTTGTGACGGACATATGAAATTTATTTGAGGGAACTTCTTCCAAGTGTCCAATTTGAATGAATTGTCTATATCTGTTGTAGATATCTGGTTATCTGGTTGATTTTCTAGTAGAAAAATGAGGCTTCGTAGTCTTCTTTTTGCTTGCTGGTACGAGTAACTCAGGGGTTTGTATAATTCATTGAAAGACAGATTCACAACGAATCTTCCTTCTGAATTGCGTCCTGTGGTATTTGTAAAGTGATCGTCGCATTTCTGTTTTTTTGATGTCCACTTTGTTGTTGTCGGAACTAATTCAATTTCCCAAAATTTCTGTAGATTTCCTCGTTCAGAACAAATAAAGAAAGACTGAAGTAGACCACTCCTTTTTCAACTTGGCTTTCATGTCCGATCACGAGCCAACTATAACAAGAACGGCGGTAGGTAAATGGTTTTCGAGGCTCATTGATTCCGTTGTCTCCAATCACCAACCCCTCATAGTGTCTTGCGCCAATAATCAAGTCAACTGTCGATGGTTGATTGAAGATTGGGTCCGCAAGATTGAGGTCCTGAAGTTTCGTCCAATCACTGACATTTACGTTATCTAAGGGCAGATTGCTACTCAATTTTGCAAAGACGGTTGCTCTGATGATGATGAAGTCTTCTTCTTTTGTTTTCAGAATCAAGGTGACTGATCCTTTGTTGTTGCTTACTTCTTGAACTGCGAGTTCAAAGACTCGGGCATCGGCTTTTTCTATTTTCAATCCGAGGTGTTGTACCGCATCGTCAGTGATGAGGTTGCTTTGGGATCTTGAATCTAAAATGTCTCTCAGTTCATTTGTTCTTCCATTGTTGTCTACTGGTACGATTGCGGTTGGGAGAAATACTTCCTCTTCTTCTGCTTTCTACGACTGTTCTGCGGCGGTAAGTTTCTCTTTGCTTTTGCTGATTGTCTTCAATGCTTGAGGAGTACTTGCTTCTTGTGGTGATGTGCTGCTAGTTGTAACTGTTGAAGCTGTTGAAAATGTCTTTGAGTTGTTATTAGCTTCCAAATGTAGAAGATTGTTGTGTTTTTGGTTCCAATTCTTACAAGTCGAACCGTTTTATTGTTCACTGCACTGTCCAGAGCGTAGGCAGTTGAAGCAAAGTCCCTTTGCCTTGATCAATTGAGCTTGATACTGTACTGCAAGTTCTCTGAATCTTTGACAATGATAAATTCTGTAGTTTTCGCCGCAACATTGACGCGTTGTATTCGAACAGTTGGCTATATTTGAATGAAATTTTGGAAGTTGTGGGCTGCTTGTAGGCTTCTTGTCAACTGTTGATGCTGACTGCTGTGTAGTTGCTTCAAGGGCGCGTGTTCTTTCTTCCATGAAGTTCTTCATTTCAAGATAACTTTGGGGTCTCTTTCTGTTGATGAAAAATTCCAACATTTTTCGTTTCTGCTGGCGTTTTCTCAGCAATAATGTACACAAAAAAATGTCTTGATTGTCCACAGGCTGTTCAGAGTTGCTGAGGGCTAATCTGCGCTCTTCGACTGTCTCCATGAGGTCTCTCAGTGCTTTTTGGTTTGCATTCGTTACAGGTTTCTGTGAAACGTTTGCGTGAACATGTACACGTAAAATTAGACGTTTGTTGTCGTATCTGTTCCTCAGGATGTCGCATGCTGCGCCAAAATTTGTCTCTGTGATTTGAAGTGAGGGTAAATGCATTGCTGCATCTCCTTTCACTGATGTTTTTTAGATATTGCAACTTTTGATTTTCCGTTATCTGGCTATTGCTTTTTACTGCACCATTGAATTAATCGAAGAAGAATTGGTCCAATCCTAATAATCTCCACAAAAATTTGGCAATTCCAGCTTCGTTAATTTCACTTTGGTTATGGCAGGTCCAGTTGCTAATCGTGGTGTCGAAGTTCTGGCCGGGGATTTTCTGTACATAACAAAGCGGTTGATTTCGTCAGCATGTTTTCCTATCTTGTCGTCGTAACCTTCTGATTTTTAAATTTCCTCCTCCAGTCTCTTGGTGTCATCTATCAGGTCTGGAATTTTCTGATTCATGTCTGAGAGGTACAACTGTTTCTTTGTCAACAATGTTGAATTTTGTTCCAGTCGTATGAGCACCTCTTCAGTGACATGCTTTGTTGATTTGGTGCCTTGTCGTTTGTCTCTGGCTTTGTTAACATAACTGTTGGCTTGATTTTTGCTTTCTCGTGGTCTTTGCTGTGTCCGATTATATGTCCTCCCCAAGCAAAAAGACAACTCAAAAAAACAGAGAACCTAACACATAGTCTTAAAAGAGGGGCGATCAATGCTACCCAGTTTAACGGTTTTACCCTCCTTGGCGGACCAGAAATGAATACAAGTTTAATTCAATTTTTTTATTAGTAATGAAGCTCTGCTTCAACGCTTTTTGCTTATGTGTTGCTTTTTGAATCCAAGCGGATACAAACTTTTCGTTGTGAAAGTTACAATTCTTTTGTCTTTGTTAGGGCAATTACATAATTTCAGCGCATTTCATATCCACCACAATTCTTACATAAGTTTTTGCACATTTTTCAGCGCATTTCCTACATAATTTCAGCGCTGTTCATAACAAACGTTTTAAAATTTTAAATTCAAATTAATTGGGAAGCATTTCAGTACTCAATAGCGCAGACGATTAATTGATAAATGAGACACAATGATCGGGGTTCGAGCCTCAGAGCGAAAAAAGAGAGCTGAGCTTTTTGAACTTGCAGTGGTTTTCAGCGCATTTCATGCAAAGTTTCAACAATTTTCAGCGCATATATCAGCGCATTATTATGTAAGTTTTCTGTGCTGAATTTTTTGAAAATTAAACGCATTTCAGTGAAGTTCTTACATAATTTTTGGAAAATTTCTCGACCCGGAAAACAAACCGATGCATTGAAATCTGGTTCCAGACCACGTGTAAAATAGAACACACGATGTCTTGGTCCGTTTTTTTGGCCTTGAAGAACAAATTGTGATCTGGGAACTCACTAGGGATCATCCTAATCCGTTCCCGCGATCACTGATTGGTTCGAACCTTTCATGGGTTCTACTTCATTTCACCCCCATTCATTTAACCCCCTATCATTTAACCCCGATTTATTCACCCCTCTATCATTTCATCACGCCAATTAGCAGTCGACATTAAAGGCATGTTTTGTCATAATTAAGTGGATAAATTAATCCCACGTTCGGTTGTGATAGTTTCATATCAAGTCCCACGGGCCGCTGAGACATGGCCATGGCCCGCGAGGCATGGCCAAATGATTATAATGCAAACTTAATAATCCTTATTTTATAGAAAGATTAAAATCGGGGTGAAATGATAGTGGGGTTAAAAGATAGAGGGGTTAAATGATACAGGGGTGAATAAATCGGGGTTAAATGATAGGGGGTTAAATGAATGGGGGTGAAAAAACGGGACACCCTTTCATGACCTAAACTTAGGAAAGAAAAACCTCTAGAAACAAATTTACAACAGTTGTCTAGGCTTGGTTTTCTTTTCACCTCAACAAAAGGAA